>NC_069502.1:917980519-918093019 GCF_027579735.1 Bombina bombina
GGCGGACATGATACGCTACAGCGTATCATGTCCTCCAGACATTGATAAATCGCCCCCTAGATATACTATACAAACATTTTTCCATAGCATTTTCATTTTTTTCTTAAACAAACTAGCAAACGATAATGCTTTATTTCAGGTTTCAAAAAAACACAAAATTCTTACATTTTGGGATGTGCTTGAGCGATGTGCACCCTAAATAAAAGTATATGGCGCAATTAGATGCTTTGGTTAAAATATTTAACCATCCACTTGTAATTCCAGATTATTGCGTTATTCTTTGCACAAAGTTACGCAAAAGATAACCACCCTGCACTATCGATTGAGCTCCACCCCAGACATAAACTTAAAAATATCGTAAAGATTTATCAAAACATATCCCCATTAAACCCTTTCCTGACCGTACTTAAAGTTCCGATGACAAATGAGTAAAAATTGAAATCACGCAATCACATACGATCCCGTGATTTCAATGATGGAATCGTGTCAGGGGGGAGTGCCTATGATACTAAGCACCTCCTCCAGCCCACAATCCCATTCAGGAAGCGCCTATGGCTTCAGTACAGCCAAACTGCTAGAACATTGAATGCCCCATCCTAATGGCGCTAAAGCCCAGCGCAGTTAGGATGGCATGGCACATCCTAATGGTGGGAAGGGGTTAAAAATGTATGAATTCCTAAACAGAAATATTGTTGCATCTTAGGTGTGTTCTTTTATTGATTTTTTAGTATATACCAATGAATAAGATGAGCTGCCAGTTAATGGTTGACCTCAATCTATGGTTTGATAACTGTCGTTAGGGATGTACAATTGTCTAACTTTGCAGCAAATTAATGCAGAAGATGGCGGCTATTATCAGCGCCGGATTTCTTCTTGTGAAAGCGCAACACACTAAGATCTGTGCAAATCCAGATCTTCGTGTGTTTCACTTTCACAAGAAGAAATCTAGCTCCGAAAATAGTCAAATGCCACTGGCAGCTGCCATCTTCGGCATTTGTTTCCTAATGAAACCCCCAAATGCACATGCCTAATATTTAACATATGAGATGAGGAAAATATATGGAAATATATTGGAAATATATGGAAGATTTATAGACGATCTTATTCTAATTTATAGAAAGAACACAGAGTTGTCCATAGAAGAACTACTTACATTCTTCAACAGCAATAGACTCAATTTAAAGTTTATGTCAAAAAATAGTGACACAATTATAGAATTCCTGGATCTGTTACTAGAACATGATTTAGAAGACAATATAATAACTAGTACTTATAGAAAGCCACTATGCAGAAATACCATTTTAAGAGCAGACTCCTGCCATGCCCCACATATGCGAAAAGGTATTTCAAAAGGCCAGTATCTAAGGATACAGAGAAATTGTACTACCCTATATCTATACAATAAAGAAGCTAAAGAGCTCACCCAAAGACTATTATTAAGAGGATACAAAAAGAGCATTCTTCTTAACATTAAACAACAAGTAGCAAAAATTGTCAGGACCGAACTCCTCAATAGAAATAAGGAAAAAAGAACAACTATGAAAGGAACATCTAACATAGAGGAAGTAGCAAAATTCATATACTTTACCACAACATTTAGTAACCAATTCTGTACTATCACTAAGATAATAAATAAATACCTACCAGTTCTAAATGGAGATATAACACTAAGAAGTAAATTAGAAAAGGGAATCAAATTTGTGGCAAAAAGAGCACCAACCATACGAGATATGGTTACTCAAAAATTTCACTCAAAAATAGAAACGAATACTAATTGGCTCACATCCATTAAAGGAAATTATAGATGTGGTAGAAGACCATGCAAAAGCTGTTTTTACACTAATAAAAGCTTGATATTCCAGTCTTCACAAACCAATAAAATATATTGTACAAAGGATGGATTGTATATCAACATATATTATATATCTCATTACATGTAAGCAATGTCTACAACAATACATAGGTATAACAACACGTCCTTTAAAAGACCGCATTAGAGAACAAATGTAATTTTTTTTTGCCGCCATTTTTGGCGGCGGTGCAAATTTTAGCCCGGGTGTGAGAGGGGAGGAGGGGCGGAGCATCGGAGGCTGTCATAGTCAGATCAGTCAGTGCATGTTGAGGCAGCAGACAGTCACAGTCAGCAGAGTGGGGTAGTCGCAGGCATCGGCGCAGCACAGGAGTCAGTCGACGACGAGAGTGGTGAGTCACTCACTGTGTCAACAGTGGCTGGGAGTGTGTCAGTGTGACCAGGATGGAGGAGGATAGTTATTGGTGTTGAAGTAGTTCACTGACTACATCTGACCTCCTGAGTGTGAATAGTGCCACATTTTAATTATTCAAAGGCACTCTGGCAGGTGGACTGGGCCCTGGGCATAATTTTATTGCATGGGGCTGGGGTATAATTTTATTGCAGGTGGACTGGGCTTCATTTTATTGCAGGGGGGCTTCATTTTATTGCTGGGGCAATTGAAGGGGGGCTGGGGCATAATTTTATTGCAGGGGGATTAAGTTTATTGTTGGGGGGCTGTGGAAATCATATTTTTGTTGGGGGGCATAATTTTATTGTAGGGGAGATGGGACATAATTTTATTGCTGGGGCATCATTTTTGTGCTGGGGGCATCATTTTTTTGCAGGGGGGCCTGGGGCATATTTTTATTGCAGGGGGCATCATTTTATTGCAGTGGGGCTGGGGGCACTATTTTATTGCAATGGGGCGGGGGCATCATTTTATTGCAGGGGGCTGGGGGCATCATTTTATTGCAGGGGGCTGGGGACTTCATTTTATTGCTGGATGCATCATTTATTGCAGGGGTGCTGGGGGCATCATATTTTTGTTGGGGCATCATTTTATTGCAGGGGGCTTCATTTTATTGCTTGGGGCATCATTTTATTGCAGTGGGGCTGGGGGCATCATTTTATTGCAGTGGAGCTGGGGGCATCATTTTATTTCTGGGTGCATCATTTATTGCAGGGGTGCTGGGGGCATCATATTTTTGTTGGGGGCATCATTTTATTGCAGGGGCTGGGGCATCATTTTATTTCAGGGGAGCTGGGGCATCATTTTATTGCTGGGGCATCATTTTTTTGCAGGGGGCTGGGCGCATCATATTTTTGTTGGGGGCATCATTTTATTGCAGGGGGCTTCATTTTATTGCTGGGTGCATCATTTATTGCAGGGGTGCTGGGGGCATCATATTTTTGTTGGGGACATCATTTTATTGCAGGGGGCTTCATTTTATTGCTTGGGGCATAATTTTATTGCAGTGGGGCTGGGGGCATCATTTTATTGCAGTGGGGCTGGGGGCATCATTTCATTTCTGGGTGCATCATTTATTGCAGGGGTGCTGGGGGCATCATATTTTTGTGGGGGCATCATTTTATTTCAGGGGAGCTGGGGCATCATTTTATTGCTGGGGCATAATTTTTTTGCAGGGGCTGGGGCATCATTTTATTGCAGGGGGGCTGGGGTAATCATTTATTGCAGGGGCATCATCTTATTGCAGGGGGGCTGGGCATCATTTTATTGCAGGGGGGCTTCATTGTATTGCTGGGGCATCATTTTATTGCAGTGGGGCTGGGGCATCATTTTATTGCAGTGGGGCTGGGGCATCATTTTATTGCAGGGGGACTGGGGGCTTCATTTTATTGCTGGGTACATCATTTGTTGCAAGGGTGCTGGGGGCATCATATTTTTGTTGGGGGCATTAATTTATTGCAGGGGCTGGGGGCATCATTTTATTGCAGGGGTGCTGGGGCATAATTTTATTGCTGGGGCATCATTTTATTGCAGGGGGGCTGGGGGCATCATTTTATTGCATGGGGGCATTATTTTATTGCAGGGGCCCAGGGGACTGGGCATTATTTTATTGCAGTGGGGCTTCATTTTATTGCTGGGAGCATCATTTTATTGCAGTGGGGATGGGGCATCATTTTATTGCTGGGGGCATTATTGCAGTGGGGCTGGGGGAATCATTTTATTGCAGGGGGATTGGGCATCATTTTATTGCTGGGGCATCATTGCAGTGGGGCTGGGGGAATCATTTATTGCAGGGGGGCTGGGGGCATCATTTTATTGCAGGGGCATAATTTTTGTACAGGGGGGTGGGGCATAATTTTATTGCAGGGGGACTGTGCTTCATTTAATTGCAGGGGGGCTTCATTTTATTGCAGGGGACTGGGGCATCATTTTATTGCAGGGGGGATTCATTTTATTGATGGAGGGCATAATTTATTGCAGTGGGGATGGGGCATCATTTTATTGCAGTGGGGATGGGACATAATTTTATTGCAGGGGGGCTGGGCATCATTTTATTGCTGGGGGCATCATTGCAGTGGGGCTTGGGGAATCATTTATTGCAGGGGGGCTGGGGGCATCATTTTATTGCAGGGGGCTTCATTTTATTGCTGGGGGCAACATTTATTGCAGTGGGGCTGGGGGCATCATTTATTGTAGTGGGGCTGGGGCATCATTTTATTGCAGGGGGCTGGGGGCTTAATTTTATTGCTGGGGGCACCATTTATTTTATTCATTTATTTATTGTGTGTGTGGGCTGTGGGCTGTTTGTGTGTGTGGGCTGTGTGTGTGTGTGGGCTGTGTGTGTGTGTGTGGGCTTTGTGTGTGTGTGGGCTGTGTGTTTTTGTGTGGGCTGTGTGTGTGTGTGTGTAGGCTGTGTGTGTGTGTGGGGGGGGCTGTGTGTCTGTGTGGGCTGTGTGTGTGTGTGTGTACTGGCTGTGTGTGTGTGTGCGGGCTGTGTGTGTGTGTGTGTAGGCTGTGTGTGTGTGTACTGGCTGTGTGGGTGTGTGCGGGCTGTGTGTGTGTGTGTGTGTGTGTGTGGGCTGTGTGTGTGTGTGTGGGCTGTGTGTGTGTGTGTGTGTGTGTGTGTGGGCTGTGTGTGTGTGTGTGGGCTGTGTGTGTGTGGGCTGTGTGTGTGTGTATAAATATCTCTCTGTGTATTATATCTGTGTGTTTGTGTGGTACAGTGCATTGCCCCATTGCTTTTAAGTATTTTTTGTTCTGGGTAGAAGCCCCGGGCTATCAATCTGCCTAGGAGCCTGCACTTGCTAGGGCCGGCCCTGGCGTCTCTAATGTTCTTGTTATCATAAGAAAACACATAAAAATAAGGCCCAGTTCAACTCAACTGTTCCTAATTGTCAGCATAATTATTCATTATATACATAAACAGTTGTTCCAATAGCACAAATGGTATATTGCAATATATACAATGCTATAGTGCTCCACATTAGTGAATTTATGTTTTTTTTATATATAAAATGTGGTGCATAACCTTAAATGATTTTTTTTTTCATTATAAAAGCTGTGGGACGGGGTTGGGGGCGGAGATTGGGCGGGGTTGGGGCGGAGATTGGGTGGCGTTGAGGCAGATATGGGGCGGGGTTGGGGGCGGAGAGAAAGGGGCCCCATTTTGTCATCCTGCCTTGGGCCCCGCGATGGCTAGGGTCGGCCCTGGGTAAAAGAGCAGTTTAACTTAGGGCAATGCCATACAAAAGGCCCTTTTAATTGGTAGTTTAGTATTAGATTAGGGGGTGTTTTTATTTTGGGGGGGCTTTTTTATTTTCATAGGGATTAGGTTTAATTTTTTTATTTTTGATAATTTTGTTTATTATTTTATGTAATGTTAGACTTTTTTATTTTTTTTAATTTTAGATTAATTTAATTTTTTATTTTTTATTTTTAAGTATTGTTAGCTTTTTATTTTAATTGTAATTAAATATTTTTTAATTTGGGTAATTGGGGTTAATTTAGGGTGTGTTAGGTTATGGGGCTTAGTAATTTAATTAGTTATTTGCTTGTGGGGGTTAATAGATTTATTAGGATTATTGCGTTTTGTGGGTTTGGCGGATTAGGGGTTAATAGATTTATTAGGATTATTGTGTTGTGGAGGTTTGGTCGGATTAAGGGTTAATAGATTTATTAGGTTTATTGCGTTGTGGGTTTTTTGGTCGGATTAGGGGTTAATAGTTTTATTAGGTTTATTGCATTGTGGTTTAATGGTGTATTAGGGGTTAATAGTTTTATTAGGTTTATTGGGTTGTGGGTTAATGGTGGATTAGGGTTTAATAGTTTTATTAGGTTTATTGCGAAGTGGGGTAATGGTGGATTAGGAGTGAATACATTTCTTAGGTTTATTGCGATTTGGGTTAATGGCGGATTAGGGGTTAATATACTTTATTAGTTATTGCGTTGGGGGTTGGCGGTTGACAGGTAGATAGATATTTCTTAGGTGTTAGTTAATATTTTCAGGCAGTTACGGGAGTTACGGTGCTCACATTTTCAGCGTAAGGCTTGCTTCGCCTGCCTACGCGTGGCGAGGTGAATATGGAGTAAAATGTCTCAATTTTCGCCGCGTAAGTCCTTGCACTAAATATGTGATATCGATTTGCGACGCGGTTCTATGATAGCTTATGGGAGTAAAAATTGTGGGCGACGGTTGAAATATACGTGCCGCATTGTGTGATACTAAAACCGCGTAAAAAAACACAGTCGCCGGTTTTTGTGGGAGACGTCGCATTTGTAATCTTGCCCATAGTGCTCCTGACACATGCACGCTTCGGAGCTTATATCTGCATTTCAACAGAAGTTAACAAAAGAACAAAGAAAAATTGATCATAGAAGTATATTAGAAAGTTGTTTTAAATCACATGCTCTAAATTTTGGGTTTCATAGAATTTTAAGGTAAATCAACAATGAAAACTGTTCCTTTACTTATACATCTTATTTCCCTTACTCACAAGCCACTATTGCCATCTAGTGGAATTTTTCCAAAATGCATGATTTGCTTACTTTCCTCACTTACTACAAATAAAGCAAAGAGAAACATATGTATACATTACTAGGTGAAATAAAATACTTAACCATTATAGCTAACATATAGAGTATAGCCAACATTCTCACAAAATAAAATGCAAACAATTGAAATGTGTTTAAACCTTTTGAAATCAATAATGTATCCTATTCAACAATACATTGGGCCTCCCTCTGCAATAATCTCTGTTTTCTTTTCCC
Source organism: Bombina bombina (assembly GCF_027579735.1). Lineage (NCBI taxonomy): Eukaryota > Metazoa > Chordata > Amphibia > Anura > Bombinatoridae > Bombina > Bombina bombina. The sequence goes on from NC_069502.1 coordinate 917,987,548, forward strand.
ACCCCCTTTTGTCTTTTGATATCTGATCTATTGCACAGCATCTAAGGCTGAAGATGGTGTGGCCAGTCTCCAAAAAATGTTTGGCTGCTGGTTGATCCAAAGGGTGTCTTATTAGGCTGACCATATTGACGCTTTAAAAAGAGACACATATGAAAAATACATATGTCATGGCTGATTAAAGAAATGTTTTGAATAATGTTCTAAGAACCCTGACATATGTATTTTTCATATGTGTCCCTTTTTAGAGCGGCAATATGGCCACCCTATGTCTTATACTAGATCTTTGGGTGGCCTTTCTTTCCTTCAACATACATTCCATTTTCCGTAAGGTTTTCAACAGGGCACTTGATTATATACACAACAACTTTAGACTCACAATTTAAGGGAAATCTATAATGTTGCTGCTTTTCCCTAAAGAACTGTGTGTAAATTTGTTACCTAAAATAAGACTATTGCAGGTGACACAACCATAACATCTGTAAACCCCAGTGTTTCTCACAAGGAAATTTACTTCCTTTGCTATTTATCACTAGGGTCGGCCCTTATTAAATATTTCTTCAGGCTTATTTCCTTTTCTAAATTAGAAAACTGGGGTATGTTTAACAAAGGATAAAAGTCTAACTTAAGTTTGCAATATCTTCCAGGATGAACGCCTCCGTCCCAGATGAGAACGTCAACAAAAGGCCAAATCAGAAGTCACATGGTCCCTTTTCCAGGGAATATATATATATATATATATATATATATATATATATATATATACATAGTAGAAAAGGACGCACTCGCCGGGTCCTGCAAATGAATTATGGTCTGAGGACGGGGCTAATTACCCCGAAACGTTACTGTATTTACTTGTATTAAATTACAATATTTGCAAGACCCGGCGAGTGCGTCCTTTTCTACTATGCATTTTAACCTTTGATGCACCCCGGGCACACTAACTACTCCTGGAACAGTGAGTGCAGAGCTCTGGAACATTTTTTGTATATATATATATATATATATATATATATATATATATATATATATATATATATATATATAACAACAATTGTGTGCACACTATCCCAGGATTTATTTAGGTGCTAACAGTCATATTTCATTAATAAATTTAAAAGAAAAAAGATAGAAGACAGCCACAGTATAATTGAATGCCAAAGAATGACAAGGTTGCACACTTCATCCAAATTTAACACAAAGGGTTTATTCAATCTTAATATCGATCGTCTGACAGAATCCCTTAGCCCCTTAGCCACAAACAGCCTTTTACTTGCCAGCAGTCATCACGCTGAGAGTCTTAAATCTGGTATTCCTGTTGGACAATTCCTACGTTTAAAAAGGAATTGTTCTACTACAAAAGATTTTGAAGAGTAGGCAAAGGAGATGTCATCACGATTTCTAGAACGGGGGTACTCAAAACGACAAATTAAAAAAGCATGGATTAGATCCAGACAGAGTTCTAGATATGACCTTCTGTATAATAAGAAAGAAAAGAATGAGGATGAAGGGAAGATCAGGTTAATAACAAGATATAACTCACACCGGAAACAAATTAGAGAAATTATGAAAAAGCACTGGCATATTTTGACAATTGACTCAGAATTAAGGAAATATATAGGGGATTATCCCCTATTAACAGCGAGAAGGGCTCGAAGCCTTAACCCCTTGAGGGCTAACGACGGGTCTGAGCCGTCGCAGAGTTTCCCACTCTGGTGCTAACGACAGCTCAGAGCTATCGCTAGCACTCTCCCACCTTGAGGGAGATCTGGGGGCTCCCACCCGCTCCTACCCCGGGGATCAGACATGCATAGTGACAGGCATCGCAGGGGCTTCACATTTTGCGTGGTGACGTCACGCGCAATGATGTGGTGACGTCACGCGCAATGACGTGATGACGTCACCGCGCAACTTTATTAAAAATTTACAATACAAAGTATATGGAAAGGGGGCATGCTGCTTAGACGCCTGTATCTCAGGCATCTAAGCAGCTACAGACCCACTGTTGGAGAAGTAATCGCCTAACCTTTGCAACGGTGTAAGTCTTGGGGATCTGGGGGAAAAATACAAAAGTTTAAAAATATATATTTTTAAAAAACCCTTAAATCACCTTAGCACCCAGGTGGGAAAGTGCTTAGCACTCAAAAGGGTTAAGGATAGTTTGGTACATAGTGAATATACTAGGAAAGAGACCCCAAATATTTGGTTAAACCAAGGGAGGAGATGGCTTGGCTGCAGTCCTTGTGGCCATTGTGTGTATTGCAGATTTATTAAAAAAAAACAATAAGTTTGGCACTAATCCAGAAGAACAATATGATATAAGGCAATGGATAACCTGCAATACAACAAGTGTAATTTATCTCCTGCACTGCTCGTGCCACAAATACTATGTGGGAAAAAACGAAAAGAGATCTCAAAGACCGAGTTAGGGAGCATAGGGATGACATTAAAAATAAAGTTCAAGAAAGTCCTGTAGCATGACACTTTGAAAGTGAACATAACTCTGATTTCAGTCACAGGAATCGAACATATCAAGCAACACCGCCATGGTGGTGATGTAGATGAACTCCTATTGCAACATGAGAGTAGGTGGATATATAAACTAAAAACCCTAGCACCAATCGGTCTAAATGAAACAATTGATTTTTCCTGCTTTTTATAAATAGGTCTTTTGTAAATAGATTTTGTATTGTGTGTTTCTTAGTATACACAAATCTGCATATAAACTGTAGGAATAAGATTTGGGGTTCTTTTGTATTTTCAAATATGTGTATCACCACTTATCTAGTTAAAAAAAAAGTGGTATAGAGAGAGTAAAAGCTGTCTTAAAGTAGTTGTAAAGTATTTTTTAGTCATGTCAAATTTGCTAAGAAAATGCAGTATCAGTATTATGACATTTAGGAGACTCAATGAATTGTTATTTAAGTCATGGTAGTTTACGGCACACATCTCATCACTAGCAAAGTGTTATGACAGTAAGGTTTTTTTTAAATGAGATGAAAGTTTATAGATATATCTTACTGCCAGGAAAAGTTGATTGCCCTTTAAACAAAAAGGAGACATGAGCGCATGGAGGTGGTGCTTAAAACAAGATAAAAAGGCAGCACCCCGTAATTACAGCATCTGATGAAGCCCTGAAAGCCAGCCCTGTTTGTGGGAGGGGCGAAACGCATCATGCTGGTGCTCATCTAACCGGCAACTTCAAACAAGGAGTTGATAGTCACCCTGCTTGCTTCCCCGCCCGCTATATTTGAAGTTGGTAACCGACTGTAAGGATATGCTCTAGGAATACGTTACAGGATATTAGAGCACTGGTCCGTTGCCTCAATGTTGATCCTCCACGGAGTACGAGCAGTGAGAAAATATTGGGGTAATATGTAAAGCGAGCTCCGTTTGTTCCACACTGAAAGGTACTCACCATTCACAGCTGGCCTTGAGCGTGTTTTATACACTAAGTGCTTGAAGCGATACAAATGGTGTTGGTTTGGTCTGTGATCTAATCAGAGTTTCCCATATGCAACAATGTTTCTTTATCTTTTTCCTGTTGCGAGCTGCAGTTGTCAATTGGACATTTAAAAGAGAACTGTTGTAATTTAGTTGTTTGGACACCAAGTGCTCACCAACTTTACTTTTGGCTCACAGACTTAAAGGGACATTTGGCTCTTTCAATTTGGATGTTGCTCCGATTGTTATTTTGTAATTCACTGTACTATATATTAATTTTTGAACTTGTGAGGGGCTAAGGGATTCTGTCAGACGATCGATATTATGATTGAATAAATGCTTTGTGTTAAATTTGGATGAAGAATTTTTATACCTCCAACCCTAACCCTTTCCCACATTAACGTTACAATAACTAAAGAGCGAAGACCATCCAAGCTGCAAGACTCACAATGCTTAGACATAGGACTCATAGCCGTTACGGTCCCTAATTCTTGGACATACCATTGTGTCCTCTTCCCAAGTATTACATCTCACACATTGGAGGACTATTTTATTCCTGAATCATATGTCAAAAGTTTTCTTCTTCTTTTGTATTCTTGCAGTTTTGTACCCATAACTTTATTTTAATAAAGCTCAATTGAAAAAAGAGAACATCTCTGAAGAGTGTTGCAGGCACAAGAGGAAAAATTGTATACAACAGTTAAATGACCCTTTATACTGCAGACAACTCAAGGCTAACCCTGCTGCATACCTTTCCCTTATTGACTTTGTCAGATAACAACTGCAAAACAATGTAGTTTGCACTAACATAACTGTGGGTTAGCCTTGTTGTCTTCAAACTCAAACCTGGATTGGATCCTCCATATAAGGGGGTAGGTTGAATGTGAATGTTGAAAAAACAATTGTAACAAACACAATGTTACTTTGTTCTTAAAATGTTTAGATTTGGCTGGTATGTTATTCTATAGAAAGACATTGCAATATCTTGTAATTAAAAAGTGTTTACTGTCCCTTGAAAAGTGTGAATGTGGAAAAAGGAAACTAAGTTAAAGGGACAGTATACACCAATTTTGATATAACTGCATGTAATAGACACTACTATAACAAATAATATGCACAGATACTGATCTAAAAATCAAGTATAAAACCTTTTAAAACATACTTAGAAGCTCCCAGTTCAGCAGTTGATGAGGTTAGGCTGCGACACCCACTGAAAGGGACTGATGAAGCAGGTAGAACACCCCCCCTGCATATGAAAAGACCCAATACATAAGATGGAGCCAGCAGGAAACTGTAGACCTGGGTCTACATCTGATACTTTGGGGCTTGGTAAGGAATCTGAAAATCAGCACAATGTTATTAAAAATAAGCAAAACTATACATTGTTACAAAAACACTCCCAGGTGACTATATAAATGGATCATCTGCAAAAAAGAAACACCTAGAGTACAACTCCTCTGCCACTTGTAATCACAGCTTGACATGGTGTAGGTTGGGGGAGGCCTTATGTTTTTTATGGGTCTATACTTTTTCTCAGAGACGTGCATTTTTTATTTTTTGGTACTATTTGAAGGTTTTGCCTTCCTTACATAAAAACATTGTGCATGTCATCAGAAAACACCCTTAACCAATGTAACAATAATTATAGTAACCTTGATATACTTTAGTAAAAAAAATACAATCAATGATTCAATAAAAAAAATGATATATATATATATGTAAATATCCATTTAATAATACAAAGAACATTTTCTTCTAAGTGAAGCACATCGGATTCTAAAAAAATGTTTACATTAAACCACAGTTAAACACATTAAAATATATTAAAAATGATATTTCATGTTTAAAGGTATTTAACTGGAAAGGGCTCAGATATATTAATATATGTGGATATATGTATGTATATACATAATTATACATATTATAACACATAAATACATATAAATAAAAAGAGAGAAGCGCTCAACCTGTGAATGAACAATAGCATAATAGCTTGTTCTATGGCTAGTTACCACCCAAGAAGCAGCCTCTTTTTACTCAACATGTGGCTTTCACAGAGAAGAACTTTCCTGTATCATATCAGTCTGATCCTGACTTTACAGTACAGTCCAGCCCCGAAATACCAGGCAATCCCTCTCTTGTGATAGAAATGGCAAAACCCCAGACGTACGTTTCGGCCTAGTGTGGACCTTGTCAGTAGGGTGCAGCCATATCCCTCTATGCCAGCGATGGCAAACCTGGGCCCTCCAGATGTTTCAGAACTACATTTCCCATGATGCTTAGACACTCTGAAGTCCAGTTGAGCATCATGGGAAATGTAATTTTGAAACATCTGGAATGCCAAGGTTCGCTATCACTGCTCTAAGCACACTGAGCAACGGGTCCACGTCTGGATTCCCGCATCATGCTTAGGGAGACTTCCCTAAGAGTCATAATTTGCATAAATAAAAAGAAAGAAGCACTCAACCTGAGAACGAACAATAGCATAATAGCTTGTTCTATGGCTAGTTACCACCCAAGAAGCAGCCTCTTTTTGCTCAACATGTGCCTTTCACAGAGAAAAACTTTCCTGTAGTATATCAGTCTGATCCTGACTTAACAAAAACATGTAAATAACTGTAGAAAAAAAAAATCTCAAAAAAATTATTTTCATCCTCTGAATCAGATAAAATATGTATAGAATTGTTATTAATTTTTATAATTATAAGGTCTGTATTTGCATCTCTGTATCTCATGGTGCAATGGGGCAAACTACATAAGGTACGGCATAACTGTCCAAATTTCCAAAACTGGCCAACAAAATTATATATTTTAAAAGTAGACACCCCAAGGTATTGGCCAACATGCATTTTTTAGCATATCAGGCCACAAGTTTGCCGTAAAATGTGTGCCAAATTGAATCATATAAAAATGTCACAAACTTTGGGTTTTTCACTGAAGTTATTTACACAAAACCTGTGCAGTCATAGGACAAATGGTCCCAAAATCTTCTTTATGATCTTCTGTGTTTAGGAACACCAGACATGTATGGATTAGTCATTGGTTTTTTAATTAGCTCTCTTACTGTAGCTGTTCATCACAGTTCGGAAAGAGGGTTTTTGATTACTTTTGGCAATGAGTTAATTGCTCATTTGGGGCTAGATTATGAATGGCGAGCAAGTGAAAAGGAGTTTGTCGCGGCTCTTGCACATGTCGGAAGAAGAGTGCGTATTACAAGTTGAAAGTAAACGTATTTGCTCAAGCGAAATTGAATTCAACGCTCGATTTCAAAGATCTGGCTAACTGTTACGCTTGACTAAATTAAAAAGTTGCACAAAAAACATCAAAAATACATTTATAAGTACAGTTACACTCATAATAACACTATCTAATAACAATTATTTTTTTTTAAAAATGCAATAATTTCATGGCTATGTACTTTATTTTATGCACCAGTTAACAATGGGCGTGTCCTCGGCAGCAGTCCTCAGCAGTCAGCAGTGGCTCCTCCTCTTCTTCTTCGGTTCTCTTCATGCTGTAATCATAACACCGTTCTATTGGCTGATTTCAAATTTAATTTCAAATCAGCCAATAGAAGGACCCACCTTTCTTATAGCTTATGAAAAGAAGAGAACCCATTGTTCAGCATTTGAATTAAATCGGATCAAAAAAAGAAAAGGATCCATTCTCACCATTTGGATTACGTTGGATCAAAAAAAGACGAGAAGGGGCGTGCCTAAGCACCGCCATGATAGGTCATGATAGGTCACATTCTAAGCTTCTAAAAGAGATCAACACGATTTGATATATATTGTCTGATTTATTCAGTATCCTTCACTAAAGAGCTCATCAACAGACTCATAAAGCCTCGCTCATCAGATCCATACCAGAATTCCTATATCTACGATCTCCTAGTGTTGACCTTAGCTGACACGATATCAGACTGCGGCCTACCTCACACAACATCTGACCCCCCCCCCTGGAGCCCGGGGTTAAAACGAGCTCAACATGACCACTCTCAACAGGGAGGAATTTTATACTTCGAACAACAGATGCAGCACAGCTTCAGTGACCTAATCTTGATAGTCAAGTGGAAAGCAAGTGTGGACCCGCCATTGGAACCTGTTATGTTAGCTCCCGCTACATCTATTGAAAATCAGATGCGAGTCAATGTAGCGGTCTTACACTCTCTGCCGGTATTAACTACTTACCCTGTCCCTGACACCGCAATGATGGGAAGAGAGAACTCAGCGACCACTACCTCGGAGAAACATGTGCCCGCGTCAGTACTAGTCCATCACCAGCTCATTCAGCCACATACTTACAGCAAGCAGAATACCATGAAGCACGCTGCCAATACAGATCAACCTGCCGCACCAGTTCTAAAGTATTATACCCGGTCAGTAGAGAAGGACTTACTAGAGGCGATTCCTCGGGAGGATGCGGCCGGCCCCCGAGTCGATTGTTTGGATAGCCCCCGTACCATTTTTTTTCATATCCTTCACTATCGCCGGAGTTTACAGAGGCCTAAAGCGACACATCCCTTGGCAGAAGTTCCAGCTGGATTTGCTGACATGATCTTAGCTCTTGGCACTAACGGACACAAGTCACAGCAGACAGTGTCACTGCAGAAGTCCATTGTAACTTACCACGAGGTGGGATCCTCAGTTTGTCCGCCTAGATCTCTCGGGCCCTTATACCAACACTCTCATGGATGCGGAGTTACGGTACCCGCTCAACAGAACGGACTTAGCAGAAGTGGTGTGGGTTAGTGGGAAAGCTATTCAAGACCCCAAGGAGAACTGTTCACTATTCCTCTCTCAGGGATACTGTTTCCAAGACTCTGATTACTATACTCCCCTTTGTTGGAAGGTTGTTTCTGTGTTGTTTTTTTGTTTTTTTCCTCTTGCCATTATATACATAGCATTTAATGGTCTTTACGTCACTACTGGAGTCTCCCTCTTCACATATGTTAATGGGTATGTGTACTATACCACGTTTTATATAACCTGAGTTAGTTCATTAGAATGGTTTTGCTTATAATGCTGAGATTAAAGTCAGTAGAAATGCTCCACTCAAGTTACACATGTCTCTAAACTAGACCTGGCATTCATCATATTATTGTAGGTATATCTACAGATCACTGCTACATTCCAAATGCTTGAACCTGCTTAAGGCCACAGAATCCTTCCAAATTACTAGAAGATCCTAAATTAATAAACTCACCCTGCAATTGACTTTAAAAGATGAAGACCCATATAGTCTATACCTACCACATAATAATATACTCATGATACCCAATTATAAATGCAATCTATTTAGGCTAACAATAACCTCTAAGCAATAATATTCACCTTGCCCCTTATCCACTATCTCTAGGTGACTTATTTCGCTGACCCTCTCTCCCTCTAGTTAAAAACATAGCTCATCAGCCCAAGCCCTGTGCTATATATAAATAGAAAACTCTCCTCAGATACAGCACACACAGAGAGATCTATTTATGCATCTTAAAGATGGAACTTTACCCAGCACCAGCTCCTAGAGATATAGCTTGACGATATCCAGTCACTAAAATGCAGGCATGAGCAACCTATAAATATAAGACAATCCAATAGAATAAGACCAAACTCCTTTTTTTCTTTTTTTTTTTGTAGGGATGTTTTCTTGCTCCCTCAATCCCCATATACTGCAACATTATCTGGACATTTTTAGATATCTAGATAGTTATATACCCCAACCCAGTAGCCCTAGCTTAGGAATATAACCCGCAGTGGCAACTTGCAAGACCCCTACATCAGAACCTTCCTGTTGAGATAAGATCCTTTTTTCATATGCTAAAAACCCCTTCCCCAATTTAAAGCACCTCTTGCCTGCTGATTGATCCCACCCCTGATTATACTATAGCATTTAATCTCAATATATTTAAAAAAAAAAAAAAGAAGAGCTTCCAGAACCACCTATTACACGTCACTACTGACATAAGTAAGCTATGACATGTTAGTTTCCTACTTATTCTAAATGTCAATAGTAGACCACTATTACCCCTCATTTATTAAAGCCATAACTTCCCATTGATTATGACAAATACACTCAGGTTCATAGGCGACTTTTGTCTCTTCCATTCTCCTTGATACTCATCTGCTATGGTTACCCGGAGCATAGGACACTCTCCCCATATCTACGTCTAAAGCATATAGAGATAAAAATTAAATAAATACACAACATAATATAGCTAACTTCTTCTTTTTTTTTTTTTTTAAATCTATGTGCACCATGTTTAAGACATGTAATACAAGTCCCACTCTCCACTTAGCACCAATTTTGATGCAACACTTTTCACACCAATTATGACGCAAACTCCTAAACAACCGACACACTAGTGAATTTTTCAACCACTTTTGATTGGAATATGCATATTCACATGATTTATGACATCAGCCAATCTGATTCAAATATAAATTAAACTATCACTAACGAATCAAATTCCTCGATACTTGTGTCATTGATCACTCATCAGAACTTGTAAGTGCCATTTGTTGCATTGTGTATTATACTTTGAAAGTATGTACAGTTGTGCTCATAAGTTTACATACCCTGGCAGAATTTATGATTTCTTGGCCATTTTTCAGAGAATATGAATGATAACGCAAAAACTTTTCTTTCACTCATGGTTAGTGTTTGGCTGAAACCATTTACTATCAATCAACTGTGTTTACTCTTTTTAAATCATAATGACAACAGAAACTACCCAAATGACCCTGATCAAAAGTTCACATACCCTGGTGATTTTGGCCTGATAGCATGCACACAAGTTGACACAAAGGGGTTTGAATGGCTATTAAAGGTAACCATCCTCACCTGTGATCTGTTTGCTTGTAATTAGTGTGCGTGTATAAAAGGTCAATGAGTTTCTGGACTCCTGACAGACCCTTGCATCTTTCATCCAGTGCTGCACTGACGATTCTGGATTCTGAGTCATGGGGCAAGCAAAAGAATTGTCAAAGGATCTGCGAGAAAAGGTAGTTGAACTGTAGAAAACAGAAAAGGGATATAAAAAGATATCCAAGGAATTGAGAATGCAAATCAGCAGTGTTCAAACTCTAATAAAGAAGTGGGAGATGAGGGGTTCTGTTGAAACCAAACCACGGTCAGGTAGACCAACTAAAATTTCAGCCACAACTGCCAGGAAAATTGTTCAGGATGCAAAGACAAACCACAAATAACTGCAGGTGAAATACAGGACATGTGGTGTGGCTGTTTCAAGATGCACAATAAGGAGGCACTTGAAGAAAGATGGGCTGCATGGTCGAGTCGCTAGAAGAAAGTCATTACTACGCAAATGCCACAAATTATCCCACTTACAATACTCCAAACAGCACAGAGACAAGCCTCAAACCTTCTGGCACAAAGTCATTTGGAGTGATGAGACCAAAATTTAGGTTTTTGGCCACAACCATAAACGTTACATTTGGAGAGGAGTCAACAAGGCCTATGATGAAAGGTGCACCATTCCTACTGTGAAACACGGAGGTGCATTGCTGATGTTTTGGGGATGTATGAGCTACAAAGGCACAGGAAATTTGGTCAGAATTGATGGAAAGATGAATGCAGTATGTTATCAAACAGAACGCCTCATTTTTCACTTCTTGATTAGAGTTTGAACACTGCTGATTTGCATTCTCAATTCCTTGGATATCTTTTTATATCCATTTCTGCTTTATACAGTTCAACTACCTTTTTCCCACAGATCCTTTGACAATTCTTTTTCTTTCCACATGACTCAGAATTCTGAATCGTCAGTGCAGCAGTGGATGAAAGATGCAAGGGTCTGTCAGGAGTCCAGAAGCTCATTGACTATTTATACACACACACTAATTACAAGCAAACAGATCACAGGTGAGGATGGTTACCTTTAATAGCCATTCAAACCCCTTTGTGTCAACTTGTGTGCATCTTATCAGACCAAAATCACCAGGGTATGTAAACTTTTGATCAGGGTCATTTGGGTAGTTTCTGTTGTCATTATGATTTAAAAAGAGTAAACACAGTTGATTGATAATAAATGGCTTCAGCCAAACACTAACCATGAGTGAAAGAAAGGTTTTTGTGTTATCATTCATATTCTCTGAAAAATGGCAAATAAATCATAAATTCTTCCAGGGTATGTAAACTTATGAGCACAACTGTATATGTGAAATTAGTATTAAAGATAAACATTGATGCTGACATTAGGACACACAGTGTAATATTTTAGACAATGATTTTAAAATTCGAATTGATGTTTGATTCAATAGAATCTTAAGCTGATAGCTCAAAGGGATAGCCCACCTAACTTTAAACTCTCATGATTCATATACAGCAGAAATTAAAAGCACCTCTTTACTGTCATGCTATTTTCAGTGTTTTTCTGCCTTTCTTGAATTTCTTTTCCAGTAAGAAATGTCATCTTATATGCCAGCCCACTTTATAAGACCTGTGAAGAGGTGTTTTTTAAAACTAGATTGCAATCAGGAGAGGTTACACAGGTACAGAGAAAACTGTCTCTGTGAGCTCTTAAAATATTCATTAATTGCAAATAAATACATATGATACACTGATTACATGTTATATTTGCAATTTTTCCTGCTCATAATAATAATAAATTTACACTATATACATATAGTGGTATAAATAAACTCAGAGATATGAAAGACAACATTGTTTAGAACAAAAGGAAATTTAGGGACATGTAAATATGTTTGGAAAAGATTTCTGACATACACACACACACACACACACACACACACATATATATATATATATATATATATATATATATACAGGTATGTGCAAAGATATATGTACAAAGTCTAGCATTAATAATCATTTATAAAAAAAATAAATAGATAAAAGCATATCATGACTTCTAGAAATACAAATACACATTAATTTATGTGAAAGTATCATATAACAGATTTTTTTGGATAACAAATATTTATAAAAATAACTTTCTATGAGATATTGTTTGTTGAGGTATAAATGTAGCTATTTCTTGGACATTAACAGTTGAAAAATAAAAGATTAGCTTTATAGAAATGTGCTTGTTCATGGACAGTAATGAAATGGTATAAAGTTGGGAAAAACACGAATAACCGCGACATCGATGACTGTTAGTTAACAACAGTCTGATGCTCTTCGCACCGTACTTGACGTACGTGTTTTTGACTGCTTTTTTGATAAATAAGGGTATCGTATTCAGATCTGCCTCAGCGATGTCTGGCAAGCGTATTGACGCCGGTAAATGCACTGAGATTGATGCTTTGATAAATAGACCCCAGTGACTTGAAGAGAGTTATCCTAAGTGCTAAAGATGTATAATGTGATATATACGATAATGTTTCTGAATAGCTTGTACAATGAATCCTCATGGAAAAACTCTAGTTTAACACTCTTGATGTTCTCTATGTAGATGTATCTCATGACGTGTATGTTCTAAATGAAGTTGTTTTGAAGGAAAAAAGGGATATGGTATATTTCAAGGTGATATATATATATATATATATATATATATATATATATACAGGGAGTGCAGAATTATTAGGCAAATGAGTATTTTGACCACATCATCCTCTTTATGCATGTTGTCTTACTCCAAGCTGTATAGGCTCGAAAGCCTACTACCAATTAAGCATATTAGGTGATGTGCATCTCTGTAATGAGAAGGGGTGTGGTCTAATGACATCAACACCCTATTTTAGGTGTGCATAATTATTAGGCAACTTCCTTTCCTTTGGCAAAATGGGTCAAAAGAAGGACTTGACAGGCTCAGAAAAGTAAAAAATAGTGAGATATCTTGCAGAGGGATGCAGCACTCTTAAAATTGCAAAGCTTCTGAAGCGTGATCATTGAACAATCAAGCGTTTCATTCAAAATAGTCAACAGGGTCGCAAGAAGCATGTGGAAAAACCAAGGTGCAAAATAACTGCCCATGAACTGAGAAAAGTCAAGCGTGCAGCTGCCAAGATGCCACTTGCCACCAGTTTGGCCATATTTCAGAGCTGCAACATCACTGGAGTGCCCAAAAGCACAAGGTGTGCAATACTCAGAGACATGGCCAAGGTAAGAAAGGCTGAAAGACGACCACCACTGAACAAGACACACAAGCTGAAACGTCAAGACTGGGCCAAGAAATATCTCAAGACTGATTTTTCTAAGGTTTTATGGACTGATGAAATGAGAGTGAGTCTTGATGGGCCAGATGGATGGGCCCGTGGCTGGATTGGTAAAGGGCAGAGAGCTCCAGTCCGACTCAGACGCCAGCAAGGTGGAGGTGGAGTACTGGTTTGGGCTGGTATCATCAAAGATGAGCTTGTGGGGCCTTTTCGGGTTGAGGATGGAGTCAAGCTCAACTCCCAGTCCTACTGCCAGTTTCTGGAAGACACCTTCTTCAAGCAGTGGTACAGGAAGAAGTCTGCATCCTTCAAGAAAAACATGATTTTCATGCAGGACAATGCTCCATCACACGCGTCCAAGTACTCCACAGCGTGGCTGGCAAGAAAGGGTATAAAAGAAGAAAATCTAATGACATGGCCTCCTTGTTCACCTGATCTCAACCCCATTGAGAACCTGTGGTCCATCATCAAATGTGAGATTTACAAGGAGGGAAAACAGTACACCTCTCTGAACAGTGTCTGGGAGGCTGTGGTTGCTGCTGCACGCAATGTTGATGGTGAACAGATCAAAACACTGACAGAATCCATGGATGGCAGGCTTTTGAGTGTCCTTGCAAAGAAAGGTGGCTACATTGGTCACTGATTTGTTTTTGTTTTGTTTTTGAATGTCAGAAATGTATATTTGTGAATGTTGAGATGTTATATTGGTTTCACTGGTAAAAATAAATAATTGAAATGGGTATATATTTGTTTTTTGTTAAGTTGCCTAATAATTATGCACAGTAATAGTCAACCTGCACACACAGATATCCCCCTAAAATAGCTATAACTAAAAACAAACTAAAAACTACTTCCAAAACTATTAAGCTTTGATATTAATGAGTTTTTTGGGTTCATTGAGAACATGGTTGTGGTTCAATAATAAAATTAATCCTCAAAAATACAACTTGCCTAATAATTCTGCACTCCCTGTATATACTGTATGTGTGTGTGGATTTGTATGTGTGTGTGTATTATCCCATTGAGAACCTGTGGTCCATCATCAAATGTGAGATTTACAAGGAGGGAAAACAGTACACCTCTCTGAACAGTGTCTGGGAGGCTGTGGTTGCTGCTGCACGCAATGTTGATGGTGAACAGATCAAAACACTGACAGAATCCATGGATGGCAGGCTTTTGAGTGTCCTTGCAAAGAAAGGTGGCTATATTGGTTGTAATGATGTGTATGCTTTATGTTATAGTTTAAGTTCAATAGTTATGCTTAGTTCACTCTGTGCACTACAAACAGTTAACATTTTAGTCATGTGATTGGAGGGGGCGGGCAGTTATTTGTTAAGATGGATGCTGCTGAATAAAGTCTGTATTCCTGTTCTCTCTCCTTGCTGTTTGCTAATACATTATAAAGATCATCACATGGTACCAGAAGTGGGGTGAAAAGTGACATGGCAGCAAACAGCAACACAAAGAACATTCCTTCTCTGGATTTAGAGTCAGGGAACATTTCTGACAATTGGTCAAAATGGAGGGAGCTGATTGAACTTGTGTTTGCAGGCCCAGATGCAGACAGATGGACTGATCAACAGAAGGCAGCACACTTTTTGATATGTGTGGGACAAAAGGGACGTGATGTATGCAGAGCCTGGCAGGCAAGTGGGGATATCACTGCAGATGACAAAAAAAAACCAGAGGTATTGTTTGCAAAGTTTGAAGCATACTGCAATCCAAGGAAAAACACCACAGTGCAGAGGAAAATGTTTTATGAGAGGAATCAGTGTGGAGGTGAATCTGTGGATGAATGGGTGACACAGCTGCGCTTGCTTGCCAAAGACTGTGCTTTTTATGATGCAGGTGATATGATAAAAGACCGTATTCTGATGGGCAGTAAGTTTAAAGAAGTTCAGGAAAAGCTGCTGCAGGAAGAAGATTTAAATCTTGAGAAAGCCATCAGGATTGCTAGAGCATATGAAATGTCAAGAAAGGACATGCAGGTACTGGAAGGAACACAATACCAGATCAGTGCTATAGAAAATCAAAGCAGCAGATACTGGCAAGAAAGAGGACACAAGGGGATGAAAGGCAAGTGGGACACTGGGACAAGTAACACACAAGCAACCTGTGGCTACTGTGGAAACATGCACAACAAAAATGCTGCCTGTCCTGCAAGGTGGCAGATATGTAATAAATGCAAGAAAAGAGGACATTTTGCCAGGGTGTGTAAACTGTTTTCACATATTGCAAGGACACAAACACAGGCTGTACACGCCATAGAGGACAATGATGACAATGCAGGGTTAGACTCAGATTGCACCCCAATATATCTTGCAGCAGTACAGAAATCACACAAGTCTGCAGATGAAGCAAATGTAACCCTACAGATAGGGGCTCACAAAACTCCAGTCACATTCAAAATAGATACAGGGGCACAAGTAAACTGTGTGCCAAGCCACACATACCTGGAACTCCTTAGAAATGAATTCCCCTTAGAGACTCAAGACCTACCAAAACTGTTGGGATATGGTGGTGAAATGCTGAAAGTGATGGGTCGCTGCCATGCAAAATGTTTTTACAAGGGATCTGAAAAGGTCTTACAATTGTTTGTGATAGAAACAAAAGCCCCAGCAGTATTAGGTCTAAAAACAAGTAAAGATATTGGACTTGTAAAGATCATTATGGCTGTGGATGGTGGGTGCAGCGAACTGTCAAAGGACAACATTAAGCATGAGTACAGTGATCTATTCAAAGGCCTAGGGTGCCTCCCGGGGATTAGCCGCATACGTATAAAAGAGGGTGCACAGCCTGTCATTCATGCCCCAAGGAAAATACCTCTATCCCTTGAGGCTAAAGTCAAACAAGAACTAACAAGGATGGAGAAGTTGGGGGTAGTAAAAAAAGGTCACAGAACCATCAGAATGGGTCAGTTCTATGGTTGTGGTAGAGAAGAAAAACACAGGCGCAATTCGTATTTGCATTGACCCACGTGATTTGAACAAAGTAATAATGAGAGAACACTACAAACTCCCCACCATAGATGATATAGCTCACAAGCTAGTAGGAGCAACAGTGTTTAGTGTACTAGATGCACAATCTGGTTACTGGCAATTGCGTCTTGATGAACCCAGCAGTCACCTGACCACTTTCAACTCCCCCTTTGGACGATGGCGTTTCACAAGGGTACCTTTCGGCATTGCTTCTGCTCAGGAGATATTTCAAAAGAAATCACATGAGTTGATTGCTGGTCTACATGGTGTTGAAGTAATAATTGATGATTTGCTGGTTTATGGAAAGGATCGTACAGAACATGACGAAAACCTCATTGCCTTACTCAAGCGGTGTCGGGAGAAAAATCTTAAACTCAATCCAAACAAAATGCAAATTGGGGTAGAAGAGGTTACATATTTTGGACACCTTCTAACCAAAGAGGGTTTAAAGCCTGATCCAAAGAAGATAACAGCAGTTATTAGCATGAAGGCCCCATCCTCCAGGAAGGAACTAGAGACATCATTAGGCATTTTTAATTATCTATCCAAGTTTTCTCAGGGCCTCGCTCAGCTGACAGCCCCACTACGTGCATTGCTACAAAGGGATGCTATTTGGTCTTGGGACGCAAACATGGAAAAGACATTTGAGAAAGTAAAAAAACTGATCACTAAACATCCAGGGCCAATACTGAAATATTTTGACGTAAACTGCAACACTGTGCTTCAAGTGGATGCATCCCAGTTTGGGTTAGGTGCTGTGCTAATGCAACAAGGACATCCTGTTGCATATGCTTCACGAGCTCTGACAACAACACAAGCCAATTATGCTCAAATTGAGAAGGAGATGTTGGCCATTGTAAATGGATGTGAGAAATTTCACCAGTATATCTATGGTCGCCCAGTGGTTGTGGAAACTGATCACAAACCATTGGAGTACATCATGCAAAAACCACTATCTGCTATACCTCCACGCCTGCAGAGGATGGTTATGAAACTACAACAGTATGATCTCACAGTGAAATATAAACCAGGAAAGGAAATTCCGATGGCAGATACGCTGTCTAGGGTGTTTCCAGAAGGACATGAAGCACGGGATGAACCTGAATTGGAAGAACAGGTACATACAGTACTAGTAAATATTCCAATAGCTGATGTACGGCTGGAAAAAATTAGACAAGATACCAAACAAGATAAAGTACTAGAAAAACTAATTCGTGTCATGTGCAATGGCTGGCCAGAAAAACGAAAGAAGCTTTCTCCTGAGTTGCAGGGATTCTGGCCTGTGAGAAATGAATTATCCTTTCATACGGATATCATATTCATGGGTGACCGTATTGTTATTCCTAAATCACAGCAGGCAGAAATATTGGAGCAAATTCACCAGGGACATTTGGGCATTACTCTTTGTAAGCGCAGAGCACGGGATGTGGTTTACTGGCCTAATTTGGACCTTGATATTGAGACACTTGTGAAGACATGTGAAACCTGCCAGACATTTCAAAAAAACAATGCAAAAGAACCTCTCACACCATGGAACACTCCTTCACGGGCATGGCAGAGACTGGCCACAGATATTTTTCATTTTGAGGACAACCACTACCTGATAGTAGTAGATTACTACAGCAAATTCTTTGAGTTAGTACAGCTGAGAAATCTAAAAGCATCAGCAATCATATGGGCTTTCAAAACAATACTCTCGAGACATGGAGTGTGTGAAGAACTTGTGTCTGATAATGGCCCGCAATTCTCAAGTGCTGAATTCCAGTGCTTTCTGCGTGAATGGGGAGTCAGGCACAAACCAGTAAGTCCGTATCACTCACAGGCCAATGGTTTAGCTGAGAAGTATGTTGGCATAGCCAAATCCATTATCCGAAAAGCACAATCATCAGGGCAGGATGTGTACCTAGGCCTGTTAAACTATCGTGCAACACCCATGGAGGGTTTATGTTCACCTGCACAGCTGCTCATGGGTAGAGCACTGAGGACCACAGTGCCTATTGCACCACAGAAATTGCAGCCTCAGACTATCCCACAGGATCAGGTAACAGGTCAGAGGAACATAAACATGAAAAAGCAAAAGCTGTATTTTGACAAATCTACCAAGTTACTTGGTCCACTCAGGGTTGGGCAAGCTGTGAGACACAGAGTCACTGGGGATACATGGGAACCTGCTCGAATTGTCAGTGAAGCTAATTCACCAAGGTCATATATAATCAAAACCAAGTGTGGACAGAAACTGAGACGCAACAGGCGTCATCTTCGACCAGACACTGCAGCTGATACCCTACTCGAGGAACCAAGCAGCAATGACAATAAAGAGCAAAGCAATGAATGCACAGAATTCCCTAACATGGATGTAAAGTCTACTGAGGACTTTGAGGACAACATAAGTGTATCAGCTTGCGATAATGCTGGGAATGACTCTCAACCTGACACTGATTGTACTGCTAGTGAGCCAGCAGTTACTTTCTCTCGTTATGGTCGAGCTATCAAACCAAAAATATGGGAAGACTTTGTCTCATATTAAGTGTTTCATATTTGAAGGGGAAGATGTAATGATGTGTATGCTTTATGTTATAGTTTAAGTTCAATAGTTATGCTTAGTTCACTCTGTGCACTACAAACAGTTAACATTTTAGTCATGTGATTGGAGGGGGCGGGCAGTTATTTGTTAAGATGGATGCTGCTGAATAAAGTCTGTATTCCTGTTCTCTCTCCTTGCTGTTTGCTAATACATTATAAAGATCATCACATTGGTCACTGATTTGTTTTTGTTTTGTTTTTGAATGTCAGAAATGTATATTTGTGAATGTTGAGATGTTATATTGGTTTCACTGGTAAAAATAAATAATTGAAATGGGTATATATTTGTTTTTTGTTAAGTTGCCTAATAATTATGCACAGTAATAGTCAACCTGCACACACAGATATCCCCCTAAAATAGCTATAACTAAAAACAAACTAAAAACTACTTCCAAAACTATTCAGCTTTGATATTAATGAGTTTTTTGGGTTCATTGAGAACATGGTTGTGGTTCAATAATAAAATTAATCCTCAAAAATACAACTTGCCTAATAATTCTGCACTCCCTGTATATACTGTATGTGTGTGTGGATTTGTATGTGTGTGTGTGTATTATCCCATTGAGAACCTGTGGTCCATCATCAAATGTGAGATTTACAAGGAGGGAAAACAGTACACCTCTCTGAACAGTGTCTGGGAGGCTGTGGTTGCTGCTGCACGCAATGTTGATGGTGAACAGATCAAAACACTGACAGAATCCATGGATGGCAGGCTTTTGAGTGTCCTTGCAAAGAAAGGTGGCTATATTGGTCACTGATTTGTTTTTGTTTTGTTTTTGAATGTCAGAAATGTATATTTGTGAATGTTGAGATGTTATATTGGTTTCACTGGTAAAAATAAATAATTGAAATGGGTATATATTTGTTTTTTTTAAGTTGCCTAATAATTATGCACAGTAATAGTCACCTGCACACACAGATATCCCCCTAAAATAGCTATAACTAAAAACAAACTAAAAACTACTTCCAAAACTATTCAGCTTTGATATTAATGAGTTTTTTGGGTTCATTGAGAACATGGTTGTGGTTCAATAATAAAATTAATCCTCAAAAATACAACTTGCCTAATAATTCTGCACTCCCTGTATATACTGTATGTGTGTGTGGATTTGTATGTGTGTGTGTGTATATATATATATATATATATATATATACCATGCAGAAAAGGCAGCACTTACTGGTCATTTGTAAGTAAAATTTAGCTTTTAATAATACAAAAAGTTAAAATCTTGGGAAAAACATGACGTTTTGATGCCTAACTGGCATCTTTTTCAAATGTCCCAAAAGGTAAATCCAAAGTCGTCACACCAGCTATGTGGTGTTCCCCATGAGAGCATAAAACTACTGGCTGAATGTGTTATATTTATACAAGTCATAGCTGACATTGAGGCTGTGTTCAGCTGTGGATAATCACTTGCAAATCTAATCAGCTAATTCCGTTCCCACCCACAAGCTTTATACTTCATTTGCTGTTAGTTGAGCAACTGCATGGCTAATTTGCATATGTGGGAGTGATCTGCACCGGAGTAGTGTCCAATGATCTTGCAATGTTTTCAGGTGTCATCATACACGCCCACTTGTCTCTGCTGTGAGTGAAACTTCACCAAACAAAGGGATATTAGCCTGTGACTTGATTTTGGACTCCATATGGGATATCTTACCACACAAGAAAGTGACTTTCTATCCATAGACTTTCCAAAAACACCAATACTATACCTATTACCCAAAATACATAAGTCACTGACACACCCACCTGGGCGACCTATTGTGTCCGCCAGGGACTCTATATGCTCAGGATTAGCGAAGTATATTGACCATCACCTTCAACCCCTAGTTACTAATTCGAGATCATATTTACAAGATTCATCTGCGATGATACGTAAACTACAAACTTTTCATTTATTGACTGATGGGGATATCCTCATGACCATGGACGTTGACAGCCTCTATACTGTCATCCCCCACTTGGATGGCTTGGAGGCTGTTAGGTCCATGGCCACGGGGAACCCAGACTATAGGGGTCCTCCATTAGAGTTCCTTTTGGAACTTATGGAACATTGCTTAACTAAAAATGATTTCTCTTTTGAAAGTAATTTTTATTTGCAGATAGCAGGGACAGCCATGGGCTCGAACATGGCCCCTGTCTATGCCAATATCTTTATGCTCTGGTATGAGCATCATATTATGCAACCCTACACACATCCCAACATCCTGATGTACACTAGATACATAGATGACTTGTTTTTGATTTGGCGTGGCAGTGAACAGGATTTGATACTATGGGTAGAACACCTGAATCAGATCAAAGGCCCTATTAGGTTCAAAATGGAATGTGATCATGAACAAATACACTTTTTGGATTTAAATATTTTTAAAGTCAGAACTGAACAACACATTAGATTTGGTACATCTTTATACACTAAGAGCACTGACAGAAACTCGCTGCTACTGGCATCTAGCTATCACCCACAACACCAAAAGTTAGGCATTATCTCCTCCCAACTCACGCAAGTAATCAGGAATAATACCGAACCAGAAATCTGCAGTAAACAATTGGATGCTATGTATAAGAAATTGGAGGAAAGGCTATATGACATTAAGGATATTAATATGGCGAGACAGAAACTCCACAGTGTAACCAAGATTCGCTCCTAAAACATAAAGAAAGAAAAAACACGACTGAAGACAAGTTAAAATTCATCACCACATTCTCTCCATCACATGAGACCATAAGGGATTCCATTCACAATAGATGGGACTTACTTGAGACCGACAAGAGCCTGGCATCCTGGAACACTAACACTCCAAGAGTGGTTTACAGATGGGCGAGGAGTATCAGGGACCTATTGGTAAAAAATTATCCCAAAAGTACCCATCAAGGTGATAGGTGGTTAAAATCTCGAAAAAGTGGTTGCTACAAATGCGGTGATTGTGTTAACTGTAATTCCATGCAAGTTGGAGATTCTTTTCAACATCCACACAAGAATAAAAGATATACCATTCATTACTGTCTGAACTGTAACAGCTCATATTTCATATATATCCTAATTTGCCCCCGTTCTCTGGTCTATGTGGGGAAAATGACCACCCCTTTCAAAGATAGAATGGCAAATCATAGATGCTCAATTAGGGAGGCACTGAAGAATGAAACATCTGATCTCCCAGTTGCCCGACACTTTGCTACACAGAAACATAGCATCTCCAATCTACGCTGCATGATTATTGATCATCTACCTATTCCAAAAAGGGGGGAGACCGCAACAATATGTTACTTAGACTAGAGTCCAGATGGATCTACATGTTGGACACCGTCTCTCCTAAAGGACTAAACATTAAATTGGACTTTGGGCCGTTCATTGGATAAAAATGATCCACTAATGTATGAATAAAAATGCATTAAATGTTTCTATCATTGGATTACAAAATGGACACTTTTTGAATTTGCTCATTGTTCCAGCTTCTACTATGTTTTTAACTTTTTTTTTTCTTTTCTTTTTTTTTCATTTTTTCTTCTCTACATTTTTTCTCTTCCTTTGCTACTTGGCTAATGTGTTATTAGATGTCATTTTTTTGACATCACCACCCTCCACATGTTGCTGGATTGTGTGCTCTATCATGCATTTTCTGCTAATCTTGCATGGGAGCTTCATATTAACCAGTGGGGATATACCCGCTACAAGTGGGGCATTCGTGTTGTCTGATTTGAATAGATTGAATGTGTATTACACCCCATCAATATTTCCTGATATTCCTGCATTAGTTGTTGCTTTATAAATGAATGCAAGGGTGTACCCGCTATATAGGTAGGACATTTGATCTCCTTACTACAACTTTTGTATGTGTATTACATCCCAGTACAATGTTCAGTACATCATGCGCCAAGGTGAACATGCAGTTTCTATGTTGATTGACAAAGGTGACCCCTCACAAGGTCTCTTCCCTCCTGGGTCCCTATCCACAGCCAAACATTGCATGCTCTCCATCAAACAAACTGGCAACCACACAAGGGTACACAGGCCCTATGTAATCTCCACCTACAAAACACAGAAATGGACTGCACTCTCAAACTGGACTGGGTACACATTGCATGACCCTGCAAAATGCACAGCCCTGGGTGCTCAATAGCACCCACAGCCAGCTGCACAGCCTCCAGAGAGCCAGGCACTTAACCCCAGACAAGTCTGGGTGCAAAGCCCATAGAGAAAATTACAAAACAAATGAATCAAACACCACACACAGAGAAAGTCTGGCATTCACTTGTAAGTATACAGCTTAGATTAAAAAGCAAAAATGGAAGAGATAGTTACAATGTAAAGTAATGAGTGTTCAGCCTGTATAACAGTGTAAATTTGTTGTCCCCTCAAAATAACTCAACACACAGGGGCCGATTTATCAAATGTCTGTCCGACATGTTCCGATCAGCGGATCATGTCCGACAGACAACGCTGAATGCGGACAGCATTACGCACACACAGACGGATCCTGGACATGGACTTCAAATGTCGTATTCCTCTTGTCAAGCAACTCCTGAACAACAAACAACATCAGAAGTGTTTTACCTGGGCTAAAGAAAAACAGACCTGGTCTGTTGCTCAGTGGTCCAAAGTCCTCTTTTCTGATGAGAGCAAATTTTGCATCTCATTTGGAAACCAAGGACCCAGAGTATGGAGGAAGAATGGAGAGGCACACACTACAAGATGCTTGAAGTCCAGTGTGAAGTTTCCCCAGTCTGTGTTGATTTGGGGAGCCATGTCATCTGCTGGTGTTGGTCCACTGTGCTTCATTAAGTCCAGGGTCAATGCAGCCATCTACCAGGAGATTTTGGAGCACTTCATGCTTCCTTCCACAGATGAGCTCTATGGGGATGCTGACTTCATTTTCCAGCAAGACTTGACACCTGCCCACACTGCTAAAAGCACCAAAACCTGGTTCAATGACCGTGAGATTACTGTGCTTGATTGGTCAGCAAACTCACCTGACCAAGAGAAAGATGAGAGACATGAGACCGAACAATGCAGAAGAGCTGAAGGCCGCTATTGAAGCATCCTGGTCTTCCATAACACCTCAGCAGTGCCACAGGCTGATAGCTTCCATGCCACGCCGCATTGAGGCAGTAATTGCTGCAAAAGGGGCCCAAACCAAGTACTGAGTACATATAGTATGTATGCTTATACTTTTCAGAGGTCCGATATTGTTCTACAGGTATGTACAATCCTTGTTTTATTGATTGCATGTAATATTCTAAATTTCTGAGATTGTGGATTAGGGGTTTTCATGAGCTGTAAGCCATAATCATCACAATTATTACATGCAAAACAAGATAGTTCAAGCTGTTTTGTCATGAGTCTATCTCATATATTAGTTTCACCTTTTAAGTTGCATTAGTGAAATAAATGAACTTTTGCACAATATTCTAATTTTTCGAGTTTCACCTGAATATATATATATATATATATAAAAACATGTAAACACATTTATACATATATATATATTCAAATAATGTGAATGTGTTTTTTTTTATTTTTAATAGAAATTCTTTAAATACCTTTGATCTTCAGAAAATGCTATTTTTATTTTTAATTATATCTATTTCTTTATATATTCATATAGATCTATAGCTATATATATATTTATATATTAAAAATAACATTTTCTTCTAAGTGAGGTACAAAGATATTTAAAGTATTTCTTAATGAACCTTCGGCTTTAGCACAGTTGTCCTAGTGAACCTTTTATCTAACTCGCAAGCGAAAGCCAGGACAGGCTAGTGTCGTGTACACCATGAAAGCCTATTAGGAAAGGGAGTTAGTGCAGCTGCGCTATCCGACCTCCAGATATTAACATGAGTCTTTCGCTTGCACGTTAACTTTTTACTTTCAACTTGTAATACGAGCACAAAAATAGGAGCATTATTGATTTAAATTGATCGAAGTTAGCGCTCAATAGCGCTAATATTTTTGTGCTCCACTTTTAATCTATAGGGAATTGTTTTTTTTCAGGTCAATCAATTTAACAGTAATTAAAGTGTAAATAAGTTAAAGTAAAATGCAATAACTAAAAATGAACACTAGGTGGTGACACAGCACATTAAAAAATATCCAGGTCATTATGTGCATTTTGCTTGTGTTTTCTGTATTTTTATCTTTATGTACTAAATACATATACTCAGGAGTTGAAAATGTCACTGTAGTTTACTAATCATGGGGGAAAAGTTACCAATCCCTCAATATTAAATAAAGAAAAAGCATTTTTTTTTACTCAAGGTATTCTCTATGCCATGCCCATAAAATGCAGGTAAAGCAAACCACCAGCTATTGTTATCAACATCTAATCACACAGCCTAAATAGTTAGATATTGCAATGCTAATTATGGATGAGGGCCTCAATGCTTACAACCCACAATTTCAGATGAAAAAAAAAATCTCCTAGCCACCCACTGGAAGATGAATTATATAGTGCTATTGTCTCTTGTTTACATATCTTTTCTACAGAGAATGTTTGTCATTCATAATCTGAGTGTAGGCGGTGGTTTCTACTGGCAAAGCATCTGATACAAATAAAAAAATAAAGATAAAGGAACTATTTGCAAATAATTAACTAGAATCCAGCATGTAAAATAGACCATTGGGAACACATTAACCCCTTAAAGACCAGAAAAGTACCTTGTATGTCACTGATCTTTATATGGAAGTGTATATTTTATAGCGCAGTCTCACTGCCAGCGGCAAGACTGCACTATTCTAACAAACCTGTAGGTGGGAGGGCCGGTCTAATAGCATGGCGCTATAGCAAGGAAACACTTAAAAACCGGAAACCTACAGGGTACGTTGCGGTGGTTAGAGAGTTAAAGGGGAACATTAGAATACAATGTCCCTTTAAAGTACTGGGGCCTAGATTACAAGAAGAGCATAAATATGGTAGCTCTATGTTGCACAAGCTCTAACACTCCCATTTTTACCTCTGTGTTACAAATTGAAAGTAGATTGTCAGTGCTCGCGCGAAAGCCTCAGGTGCAATAACATTTTAAGGTCGTATAGTGCGGTTGCTCTAAATCTCTAACCTAACAGACTTCTAGAGGCAAGCGAAATAACTAAAGTCTAGTTTAGTTCTTCACTTTGTATACAATTATATTTCAATTTAAATATCTATCTATCAGCTAGATTACGAGTTTTGCGTTATGAGTCAAAAGCAGCGTTATTGCTCATAACGCGGCTTTTTCCCTAAAGCCGGTATTACAAGTCTTGTCGGTATAGGTGTACCGCACACCTTTTTGGCTGTCACGCAACGTCAGTACCGCACTTTTTAAAAAGTAATTTTTCAATGGGACTTTCATAGCGCCGGTATTACGAGTTTTCCTGGGAGGCTAAAAAGTGAGCGGTACACTCTATAACCACAAGATCCGTACCGCCATCAAAAGTCAGAAGTTATGAGTTTTACATTACAAAGCTGTACCATTAAACTCATAACTAAAGTGTTACAAAGTACACTAACACCCATAAACTACCTATTAACCCCTAAACCGAGGCCCTCCTGCATCGCAAACACTATAATAAATGTATTAACCCCTAAACTGCAACTCCGGACATCGCCGCCACTATAATAAACCTATTAATCCCTAAACCGCCGCCCTCCCGCATCGCAAACACTATTTAAATATTATTAACCCCTAAAACTGACCTCCCACATCACTAACTCTAACCCCTAATCCTAACCCTAACGTAACCCTAACCCTAAGCCTAACCCTAACGTAACCCTAAGTCTAACACCCCCTAACTTAAATATAATAAAAAATAAATCTAAATAAACCTTACAATTATCACTAAATAAATCCTATTTAAAACTAAATACAAACTTACCTGTAAAAAAAAATCTAAGCTAGCTACAAAATAACTAACTAATAGTTATATTATAGCTATCTTAGGTTTTATTTTTATTTCACAGGTAAGTTTGTATTTATTTTAGCTAGGTAGACTAGTTATTAAATAGTTATTAACTATTTACTAACTACCTAGTTAAAATAAATACAGAGTTACCTGTAAAATAAAACCTAACATGCCTTGCACTAAAACCTAACATTACAATAAAATGAAATAAATTAAATTAAACAACTTACAAAAAAAATAAACACTAAATTACAAAAAATAAAAAACGAAATTATCAAAAATAAAAATGAATTACTCCTAATCTAATAGCCCTATCAAAATAAAAAAGTCCCCCAAAATAAAAACGTAAGAAGAGGATGCTCCGCGCCGGATGTCCTGAAGATGGACCCGCTCCGCGCCGGATGGATGAAGATAGAAGATGCCGTCTGGATGAAGACTTCTTGCCGCTTGGATGAGGACTTTGCCTGCTGGATGAGGATGGATGTCTGGACTTCGATAACTGTAAGTGGATCGTCGGGGGTTAGTGTTAGGGTTTTTTGGGTGTTTTTTTTTTTAGGTTAGGGTTTTGGGCAATTCATAAAAGAGCTAAATGCCCTTTTAAGGGCAATGTCCATCCAAATGCCCTTTTCAGGGCAATGTTTAGCTTAGGTTTATTTAGATAGGTTTTTATTTGGGGGGTTTGGGTGGGTGGGTGGTGGGTTTTACTGTTGGGGATTGTTTGTATTTTTTATTGCCATGTAAAAGAGCTGGTATCTTTGGGGCAATGCCCCGCAAAAGGCCCTTTTAACGGCCATTTGCAGTTTAGTGTAAGCTAGGTTTTTTTTTATTTTGGGGGGCTTTTTTATTTTGATAGGGCTATTAGATTAGGAGTAATTTGTTTATATTTTTGATATTTTTGTTTGTAATTAAGTGTTTATTTTTTTTGTAAGTTAGTAAATTGTATTTTATTAATTTAATTTAATTTATTTCATTTTATTGTAATGTTAGGTTTTAGTGTAAGGCAGGTTTTTTTATTTTTGGGGGCTTTTTTATTTTGAAAGGGCTATTAGATTAGGAGTAATTCGTTTTTATTTTTGATAATTTCGTTTTTTATTTTTTGTAATTTAGTGTTTATTTTTTTTGTAAGTTTATTTTAATTTATTTCATTTTATTGTAATGTTAGGTTTTAGTGCAAGGCAGGTTAGGTTTTATTTTACAGGTAACTTTGTATTTATCTTAACTAGGTAGTTAGTAAATAGTTAATAACTATTTAATAACTAGTCTACCTAGTTAAAATAAATACAAACTTACCTGTGAAATAAAAACAAAACCTAAGATAGCTACAATATAACTATTAGTTATTTTGTAGCTAGCTTAGGGTTTTTTTTACAGGTAAGTTTCTATTTAGTTTTAAATAGGAATTATTTAGTTAATAATTGTAAGGTTTATTTAGATTTATTTTAATATATTTAAGTTAGGGGGTGATACGATTAGGGTTAGATTTAGGCTTAGGGTTACGTTAGGGTTATGCTTAGGGTTAGGGTATAGTGGCGGCGACATTGGGGGCGGCAGATTAGGGGTTAATAAGTGTAATGTAAATTGCGGCGATGTTAGGGGCAACAGATTAGGGGTTAATAACTGTAATGTAGGTGGGGGTGATGTTAGGGGCAGCAATGTTACTTTTTCTTTTCCCCATAGACATCAATAGGGCTGCGTTACTGAGCTTTTCATTCCGTGATCGCAGGTGTTAGGCTTTTTTTTGCCGGCTCTCCCAATTGATGTCTATGGGGAAATCATGCACGAGCACGTCAAAGCAGCACTTGATTTCGGTGCTGTATGGAGCTCTACGCCACCATATCGCCCGCACAAGCCTGCTTTTTGTAAACCTGTAATAGCAGCGCTATAGGGAGGTGAAATAACGCCGCTTTTGTGGCGGTGGTTAATTTCCCTATAGCACTCAAAACTTGTAATCTGGCTCTATATTGATAAAAGTGTGTTGTTAATAGTGATATCAACTGGTATGTGACAAGGTGTTGGACTGGGAAGGGGTCAAATGTGTATGCGTATGTATGTGGAATTGTATGTGCATTTGTATATATGTATATATATATATATATATATATATATATGTATGTATGCAGGTGTATGTGTGTTTGTACATATTCATGTATATATGCATGTGTATGTGTGTTTTGTACATGTGTATGTATGAATGCAGGCATATGTGTGTTTGTGCATATGTACGTGTATGTATGTATGTATGAATGTGTACGTGTTTGTGCATATGTACGTGTATGTATGTATGCATGTGTATGTGTGTTTGTGCATATGTATGTGTGTGTATGTATGCATGTGTATGTGTGTTTGTGCATATGTATGTGTGTGTATGTATGCATGTGTATGTGTGTTTGTGCATATGTATGTGTGTGTATGTATGCATGTGTATGTGTGTTTGTGCATATGTATGTGTATGTATGTATGCATGTGTATGTGTGTTTGTGCATATGCCTGTGTGTGTATGTATGCATGTGTATGTGTGTTTGTGCATATGTATGTGTGTGTATGTATGTATGCATGTGTATGTGTGTTTGTGCATATATATGTGTGTGTATGTATGCATGTGTATGTGTGTTTGTGCATATGTATGTGTGTGTATGTATGCATGTGTATGTGTGTTTGTACATATGTATGTGTTTGTAGGTGTATGTGTGTTTGTACATATGCATGTATATATGCATGTGTATGTGTGTTTTGTAAATGTGTATGTATGTATGCATGTGTATGTGTGTTTGTGCATATGTACGTGTATGTATGTATGTATGCATGTGTATGTGTTTGTGCATATGTACGTGTATGCATGTATGCATGTGTATGTGTGTTTGTGCATATGTATGTGTGTGTATGTATGCATGTGTATGTGTATTTGTGCATATGTATGTGTGTGTATGTATGCATGTGTATGTGTGTTTGTGCATATGTATGTGTGTTTGTGCATATGTATGTGTGTGTATGTATGCATGTGTATGTGTGTTTGTACATATGTATGTGTTTGTAGGTGTATGTGTGTTTGTACATATGTATGTGTATGCATGTGTGCTTGTACATATGTATGTATGTATGCATATTTATGTGTGTTTTGTACATGTGTATATGTATGTATGAATGCAGGTGTATGTGTGTTTGTGCATATGTATGTATGCATGTGTATGTGTGTTTGTACATATATATGTATGCATGTGTGTTTGTGCATATGTATGTATGCATGTGTGTGTGTTTGTACATATGTATGTGTATGTATGTATGCATGTGTATGTGTGTTTTTGCATATGTACGTGTATGAATGTATGCATGTGTATGTGTCTTTGTGCATATGTATGTGTATGTATGTATGCAGGTGTATGTGTGTTTGTGCATATGTATGTGTATGTATGTGTGTTTTGTACATGTGTGTGTATGTATGTATGTATGTGTATGTGTGTTTTGTACATGTGTATGTATGAATGCAAGTGTATGTGTGTTTTGTACATGTGTATGTATGTATGCATGTGTATGGGTGTTTGTGCATATGTATGTATGTGTATGTATGCATGTGTATGTGTGTTTGTGCATATGCATGTGTATGTGTGTATGCATGTGTATGTGTGTTTGTGCATATGTATGTGTGTGTATGTATGCATGTGTATGTGTGTTTGTGCATATGCATGTGTATGTATGTATGTATGCATGTGTATGTGTGTTTGTGCATATGCATGTGTATGTATGCATGTGTATGTGTGTTTGTGCATATGCATGTGTATGTATGTATGCATGTGTATGTTTGTTTGTGCATATGTATGTGTATGTATGTATGCATGTGTATGTGTGTTTGTGCATATGCATGTGTAGGTATGTATGCATGTGTATGTGTGTTTGTACATATGCATGTGTATGTAGGTGTATGTGTGTTTATACATATGTATGTGTATGCATGTGTATGTGTGCTTGTACATATGTATGTGTGTATGCATGTGTATGTGTGTTTTGTACGTGTGTATAAATTATTTGAACTATAGGAAAATATGTGAACAAGCGGATATAGAATATACACCTTAAATTAGTTAATGGAGGTCAAAGAAACCTGCTACTTTGTATATACGGACAAAGACCTTCAGACAAATTTGGATGCAGAGATTAGTAGGTGAGAAACCTATACATAGAGGTTAGGGCAAAAACTAGTGTGTTATCTATATATGACAGCATGTGTACATATGCAAAATCTTACTCACAGCAATTAATCAAATCATACCCTGTGATTTGATATAAGGTTGTTATCTGTATATAGTAGTGTACTTACATATGCAAAAACATACTCCCAGTAATTTATCAGATCATACTCTAGTTAAAACCAGATGGAGCCCTGGTCTGGAGAGTAAAAATCCAGTACATTTCTCGTTTGTTTAGTAGTTTAATTCTGTCACCTCCCCGTCTGGGGGGTATCACTCTCTCAATGACTTGACATCTCAGAGTATGATCTGATTTCCCATGTTTAAGTGCAAAGTGTTGGACAAGGGGAGTCTTGGATTTACCAACATTTATAGTTGATAAATATTCCTGTATCCTAGACTGCATGTCCCTAGTAGTTAACCCTACGCATTGAAGTTTGCACGAAATACATGTCAAAACATATGTTACAAAATTTGAGGTACAATTTAGGCAGGACTTAATAGAATACTGCATGCCTGTCACTTCTGATCTGAATGTATCTGAGATTATCACTGACTCACAAGGACGGCATATATTGCTGCCGCACCTAAACATGTCTCTATGAGTGAGCAAAGACCCCCTCTGTTGAGTTGTGACCGGTAATTGAGAAGGAGAAACAAGATTACCCAGAGTCAGGGGTTTTCTATAGGAGAACCTAATACCATTGTTTACACAAATCACCAATCAGCGGCAAGCATATTGAAGTGTTTTCTAACTATTTGACATATTTGGTTATATTGTCCGCTGTATGTTGTAACAAAAGTTACTCCTTCATGCCTGCTTCTGAGTTTGGGTTTATCCTTTAACAGGGTATCTCTATCCAGAATTCTTGTTTCTCGTTCAGCCCTATTGATAACGTGTAACGGGAAGCCTCTTTGCAATAGTCGATTCCTTAAGCACAAAGAATCTGTTTCAAAGGTATCAGTGTTCGTACAATTACATTTTAACCTGATATATTGACCCTTTGCAACCGCATAGGGTACATGGCGGGGGTGGCAACTTTTCGCATGCAGGAGAGTATTGCCTGCTATTGGTTTTCTAAAAACCGCTGTAACAATATTACCATCATCATTGCCAGTAACAGTAAGGTCAAGAAAATATATAGTTATAGAATTAGTTTCAAATGTAAAAGTCAAACCACAGTCATTATTGTTTAAGTACTGTAAAAACAGTTCAATCGTGTCAAAAGGGCCACTCCAAATCAGCAAGAGATCATCAATGAAACGTTTATAAAAAACTATATACTCCCTGAAGGGATCCCCATCTCCATAGATGTGGGACCGCTCCCATCAACCTAGGAAAAGGTTGGCATAAGAGGGAGCAAATTTTGCTCCCATAGCGGTCCCACATCTCTGGAGATAAAAGATCCCCTCAAAAGAGAAATAGTTATGGGTAAGCAAAAAATTAGTCACCTGTACAATATAATCCCTCAATTCCAAAGAGTAAACCGAATCTCTATCTAGAGTAAACCTCAGGGCTTCCAGCCCTTTACTGTGTGGGACTGAGGAATATAAAGCGGTGACATCTATTGTTAACCATGTATGTGTGTTTTTATCCCATGGTACACTTTTGACCAGATTAAGGACATGTTTAGTGTCCTTTAGAAAGCTAGGCAATTTGAGGATAAATTGGTTCAAGATCCCATCTAACCATTTGGATAAGTGCTCAAAGAGAGAGCCAATGCCACTGACTATAGGGCGACCCTTAACGTATGTTAAACATTTGTGCACTTTCGGCAGATGTCGAAAAATGGAAACCACTGGGTTTGAAACCATCAAATAGTCAAATGTGTCTTTATCAAAAAACCATTGTCCAATCCCTCATCAAGTAGATGAGAGAGTTGTCTCTGATATGCATAAGTTGGGTCTCCCGGGAGATTCTTATAGTTATTACCATCATTTAACTGATGTAATGCCTCATCACTATAATGATGTTTATTAAGAACGACCACTGAGCCCCCCTTATCCGCTGCCTTAATCACTATATTAGGATTAGTCTGTAGTTCTCTAATAGCTTGTTTCTTTTTATTTGTAATGTTCCTAGGGGTCTCATTTGTAGTGTAGTTTAGATTTCTCAGATCATTCTCAACTCTTTTGTAGTATGTTTCTAATGTTGTACCTCTATTGTGTATGGGGTAGAACCAAGAAGGATTCTTATATCCTTTTACACAAGTTATTTCACTCATAATACTGGCTGATGTTCATACATCAAATCATCCATAGAAGTTATATCACATATTTCCCCAAAGAAGAATACAGAGTGTATAGCTTCATGGCCATTATTTACTACCATGTCTCTCCCCCCCTCCCCTGTGTCTCTCCCCCCTCCCCTGTGTCTCTCCCCACTCCCCTGTGTCTCTCCCCTCCCTCCCCTGTGTCTCTCCCCTCCCTCCCCTGTGTCTCTCCCCCTCCCTCCATTGTGTCTCTCCCCCTCCCTCCATTGTGTCTCTCTCCCCCTCCCTCCATTGTGTCTCTCTCCCCCTCCCTCCATTGTGTCTCTCTCCCCCTCCCTCCATTGTGTCTCTCTCCCCCTCCCTCCATTGTGTCTCTCTCCCCCTCCCTCCATTGTGTCTCTCTCCCCCTCCCTCCATTGTGTCTCTCTCCCCCTCCCTCTATTGTGTCTCTCTCCCCCTCCATCCATTGTGTCTCTCTCCCCCTTCCTCCCCTGTGTCTCTCTCCCCCTTCCTCCCCTGTGTCTTTCTCCCCCTTCCTCCCTTGTATCTCTCCCCCTCCATCCCTCCCTCCCCTGTTTCTCTTCCCCTCTGTCTCTCTCCCTCCCCTCTGTCTCTCTCTCTCTCTCTCTCTCTCTCCCCTCTGTCTCTCTCATCTGTCTGTCTCTCTCCCTCTCTCTCTCTCCCCTCTGTCTCTCTCTCTCTCTCTCCCCCTCTGTTTCTCTCTCTATCCATCTCTCTCTCTCCCTGTCTCTCCCATCCCCTCTGTCTCTCTCCTTATGTGTCTCCTTGTCCCCCACGGTCTCTTTCTCTCTGTGTCTCTCTTCCTCCCCCTTTGACTCTCTCATCCCTTATGTGCCTCTCTCTCTAACCCTTTTTTTGTCTGTATGTCTCTCTCTCTCTAACTCTGTGTCTCTCTCTCTCCTGTCTCTACCTTGTCCCCCCCAAGTGCTTTTCTGTATTTCTGTCTACCTTTTATCTATTTAATTAATGAATTGGTGGTGCCATCTGAAGGCGTGGCTTTATTTAAAGGGATGGGGTCAAGCGCCCCACCATCGTTAAATTTCACCAGCCGCCACTGGATCAAGACATTTTTATATTTACTGGATAATGAAGGAACCTATAAGCATAATTTGCAGCATTAAAGTAAAAAGTATGTTTTGAACATATTTTACTTGGTCTGGATTTCTAGATATCATAATCAGAGCAAGCATTTTGTTATCTGGCAAGACGTTCTGTTTACAATCCTTTAGACTAAAATCAGATGTTTACTAAGGTGACCAGTTTCCAAAACGCCATTTAAAGGGACATGAAACCCATATGTTTTCTTTCATGATTTAGAAAGAGCATACAATTTTAAATAACTTTCCAATTTTCATCTATCTAATTTTCTTCATTCTAACATAACATAGTAACATAGTAGATAAGGTTGAAAAAGTCCATCGAGTTCAACCTATACAAATCTAAAATACTTACAAAAAGCTCCAGTTAAGCTTAAATAACCCCATTAAAATGTGACCCATTTAATACTAGCAATCATATCCATTAATTTTGTTTATATACAGAAATTTATCCAGACTATTTTTAAATGTATCTATGGTATTGGCATTCACTACCTCCTTTGGTAATGAGTTCCACAATTTTATTGCTCTTACAGTGACAAAACGTTTCCGTTGCAGGAGATTAAATCTCCTTTCCTCCAACCTTAAATTATGACCTCTTGTCAGAAACAATTTTCTTGGAATAAACAGAGCTTCTGCCATCTCTGTATATGGGCCTTGAATATATTTATATAAAGTAATCATGTCACCTCTCAAGCGCCTTTTTTTCTAAAGAAAACAGACCCAGTTTGGCTAGCCTCTCCTCATAGGTTAATTTCTCCAATACCCTTATTAGCTTTGTGGCCCTTCTCTGAACTTTTTCTAGTTCTGCAATATCTTTTTTAGCAATCG
Organism: Bombina bombina; assembly: GCF_027579735.1. Classification (NCBI taxonomy): domain Eukaryota; kingdom Metazoa; phylum Chordata; class Amphibia; order Anura; family Bombinatoridae; genus Bombina; species Bombina bombina. Next base: position 918,022,906 of record NC_069502.1, read on the forward strand.
GTCCCCAGAACTGCACTCCAAACTCAAGGTGAGGTCTCACCAGGGCTTTATATAATGACAGAATTATGCTTTCCTCCCTTGAATCAATGCCTCTTTTAATACATGCTAGTATCTTATTAGCCTTTGAAGCCGCTGCCCTGCATTGTGCACCCATCTTTAGCTTGTTATCTATTACTACTCCCAAATCCCTTTCCTCCTGTGTTTGGCTAAGTCTTGTCCCATTTAAAAAATACGTAGCCTGCTTATTTTTACTTCCAAAATGTAGAACCTTGCATTTTTCCGTAATTAAATCTCATTTTCCATTCACTTGCCCATAGTTCTAATTTTAGCAAATCTCTTTGAAAAGAGAGTTTGTCCTGCTCTGACCTAATGACCTTACTTAACTTAGTATCATCTGAAAAAATAGAGATGTCGCTATTTAATCCTTGCTCCAAGTCATTTATAAAAATATTAAAAAGAACAGGGCCCAGTACTGATCCCTGGGGGATGCCACTGATTACCTTTGTCCAATCTGAGTATGATCCATTTACTACTACTCGTTGCTCCCTATCTTTTATCCAGTTATTTATCCATGAGCTAACATTTTCAGCTATTCCCAGTCCCTTAATTTTGTGCATTAATCTCTCATGTGGCACTGTATCAAATGCCTTTGCAAAACCTAAGTATATCACATCAACTGATTCCCCTTTATCTATATTTTTACTTACTCCCTCATAGAATCTAATTAGATTAGTTTGACGTGATCTATTTCTCCTAAAGCCATGCTGATTAGAACTCATAATCTTGTTTACACGAATATGCTCATCAATATAATCCCTTATAATCCCTTCAAATATCTTCCCCACTATTGATGTCAGACTAACTGGTCTATAGCTTCCTGGATCATCCCTGCTTCCCTTTTTGAAGAGTGGCACCACATCAGCTTTACGCCAATCCTGGGGTACCATGCCTGAGGATAATGAGTCTTGAAAAATTAAGAGTAAAGGTTTGTCTATAACAGTGCTAAATTCCCTTAACACCCTTGGGTGTATTCCATCTGGGCCTGGAGTTTTATTTACCATAATATTTTCCAGTTTTTTCCTGATATCCTCTAAACAAAACCCAGTTAGTGGTATGGACTGGCATGTTCTATTCTGTTCCAAAGTATCATTCAATGGTTCCTCTCTTGTGTATACTGAAGAAAAAAACTGATTTAGTACCTCAGCCTTCTCCCTGTCATTATTTATAATGCTACCCTCCACACATTTTAATGTACCTATATTATCCTTCTTACCGCTAGATTTAGAGTTCTGCGGCCAAAGGGGTGCGTTAGCTACGCGTGTTTTTTCCCCCCGCACCTTTTAAATACCGCTGGTATTTAGAGTTCACAGAAGGGCTGCGTTAGGCTCCAAAAAGGGAGTGTAGAGCATAATTTACCGCCACTGCAACTCTAAATACCAGCGGTGCTTACAGACGTGGCCAGCTTCAAAAACGTGCTCGTGCACGATTCCCCCATAGGAAACAATGGGGCCGTTTGAGCTTGAAAAAAATCTAACACCTGCAAAAAAAGCAGCGTTCAGCTCCTAACGCAGCCCCATTGTTTCCTATGGGGAAACACTTCCTAAGTCTGCACCTAACACCCTAACATGAACCCCGAGTCTAAACACCCCTAACCTTACACTTATTTACCCCTAATCTGCTGCTCCGTACACCGCCGCAACCTACATTATCCCTATGTACCCCTAATCTGCTGCCCCTAACACCGCCGACCCCTATATTATATTTATTAACCCCTAATCTGCCGCCCCCAATGCCGCCACCTACCTACAATTATTAACCCCTAATCTGCCGACCAGACCTCACCGCTACTATAATAAAATTATTAACCCCTAATCCGCCTCACTCCCGCCTCAATAACCCTATAATAAATAGTATTAACCCCTAATCTGCCCTCCCTAACATCACCGACACCTAACTATCAAGACTTCAGCCGGATGATGGATCTCTTCAGCGCCGCTTGGATCAAGACTTCAGCCGGATGATGGACCTCTTCAGCCCCCGCTTGGGCTTGGATGAAGATTTCGGAGCCTCTTCTGGACGGATCAGTGATACCCGGCGTGGTGAAGATAAGGTAGGGAGATCTTCAGGGGCTTAGTGTTAGGTTTATTTAAGGGGGGTTTGGGTTAGATTAGGGGTATGTGGGTGGTGGGTTGTAATGTTGGGAGGGGGTATTGTATGTTTTTTTTTACAGGCAAAAGAGCAGAATTCTTTGGGGCATGCCCCGCAAAAGGCCCTTTTAAGGGCTGGTAAGGTAAAAGAGCTTTTCTATTTTTATTTTAGAATAGGGTAGGGCATTTTTTTATTTTGGGGGGCTTTGTTAATTTATTAGGGGCTTAGAGTAGGTGTAATTAGCTTAAAATTGTTGTAATATTTTTATAATGTTTGCAAATTATTTTTTTATTTTTTTAACTTAGTTCTTTTTTTTATTTAATTGTATTTATTTGTAGGTATTTGTATGTAATTAATTTATTGATAGTGTAGTGTTAGGTTTAATTGTAGATAATTGTAGGTATTTTATTTAATTAATTTATTGATAGTGTAGTGTTAGGTTTAATTGTAACTTAGGTTAGGATTTATTTTACAGGTAATTTTGTAATTATTTTAACTAGGTAGCTATTAAATAGTTATTAACTATTTAATAGCTATTGTACCTGGTTAAAATAAATACAAAGTTACCTGTAAAATAAATATTAATCCTAAAATAGCTACAATATAATTATAATTTATATTGTAGCTATATTAGGGTTTATTTTACAGGTAAGTATTTAGCTTTAAATAGGAATAATTTAATTAATAAGAGTTAATTTATTTAGTTAGATAAAAATTATATTTAACTTAGGGGGGTGTTAGTGTTAGGGTTAGACTGAGCTTTAGGTGTTAATAAATTTATTAGAGTAGCGGTGAGGTCCGGTCGGCAGATTAGGGGTTAATACTTGAAGTTAGGTGTCGGTGATGTTAGGGAGGGCAGATTAGGGGTTAATACTATTTATTATAGGGTTATTGAGGCGGGAGTGAGGTGGATTAGGGGTTAATAAATATAATATAGGGGTCAGCGGTGTTAGGGGCAGCAGATTAGGGGTACATAGGGATAATGTAGGTTGCGGCGGTGTGCGGTCGGCAGATTAGGGGTTAAAAAATTTTATTAGAGTGGCGGCGATGTGGGGGGCCTCGGTTTAGGGGTACATAGGTAGTTTATGGGTGTTAGTGTACTTTAGAGCACAGTAGTTAAGAGCTTTATGAACCGGCATTAGCATTGAAAGCTCTTAACTCCTGGCTTTTCTCTGCGGCTGGAGTTTTGTTGTTAGATTTCTAACGCTCACTCCAGCCAAGACTCTAAATACCAGCGTTAGAAAGATCCCATTGAAAAGATAGGATACGCAAATGGCGTAGGGGGATCTGCGGTATGGAAAAGTCATGGCTGCAAAGTGAGCGTTAGACCCTTTCCTGACTGACTCTAAATACCAGCGGGCGGCCAAAACCAGCGTTAGGAGCCCCTAACGCTGGTTTTGATGGCTTACGCAGAACTCTAAATCTAGGCGTTAGATTTTTTGCTATTTATGTACTTAAAGAACCTTTTAAGGTTAGACTTAGAATCCTTGGCAATTAATTTTTCATTTTCAATTTTGGCTAATTTGATTGCTTTTTTGCATGCTTTGTTACATTCCTTATAACTATTGTATGTTGAGTCTGTACTATTTTCTTTTAATAATTTAAATGCCGTACGTTTTTTCCTAATTTCTCTTAACACATTTTTATTTAGCCATAACGGCTTTGTTTTTATTTTTTTATTATTATAACCATATGGTATGTGTTGATATGTATATTTATTTAACACATTTTTAAATATTATCCATTTATCCTCTGTATTTTTATTAGAAAATACATTGTCCCAATTTATATTATTTAATGATTTCCTTAAATCGTTGAATTTTGCTTTCTTGAAATTAAAAGTCTTAGTTAAACCTTTAAAACACTGCATATGAAAAGAGATTTCAAATGTGACCATGTTATGATCACTGTTATCCAAATGATCTTTAACTTCTATGTTTGATATTATATCTGTATTGTTTGATAGCACTAAATCCAATATAGCTTTACTCCTAGTTGGCTCCTCTATTAATTGTGACAAGAAGTTATCCCTGAGAACATTTAAAAATCTATCCCCCTTAGCTGAATTACTAGTTTCATTGGCCCAGTTTATATCAGGGTAGTTAAAATCTCCCATAATTACAGCACTGTTATTAGCAGCCTTACCTATTTGGATAAGTAATTGAGTTTCCTCCGAGTCACTAATGTTGGGAGGCTTGTAGCCTGTTTCTAGTAATATTTTTTTAGGATTTTTCCCCCCACTCTTTATTTCAACCCACAGGGTCTCTACATTGTCACTTGTATCATAAATATCTTCCCTTATTGTAGGTTTAAGGTTAGGTTTAATATACATGCAGATTCCTCCACCCCTTTTATTATTCCTGTCCCTCCTAAATAATGTATACCCCTTTAAGTTAACTGCCCAGTCATGTGAATCATCCCACCAAGTTTCAGTTATACTGATAACATCATAGTCCTCTTCTGCAACTAAGAGCGTCAGCTCCCCCATTTTACCTGTCATGTTTCTTGCATTTGTTGTCATACATTTAATTTTCATGTGCTTTCTGCTGCTACTTGGTGTGCTTTCCTCTATACTTTCTAATGTGACATTTCTTAAGTCATCCCTTCCTTGAGATATTAAGGGAGTGACATATTCACAGACTGATCTCTCTGTTCTATTTTGTTCTAACTGACCCTCCCCCCTTTGCCTAGTTTAAAAGGTTCTCTAAACGTGCTACCATCCTTTCCCCCAACACACCTGCACCCATGTCATTCAGGTGCAATCCATCCTTACTGTACAAATTGTACCCTAGTGAAAAATCAGCCCAGTGTTCTAAAAAGTCAAACCCCTCATTTTTACACCATGTTTTTAGCCATGAATTAACAGACCTTAGCTCCTTCTGCCTTACTGAGTTAACACACGGCACTGGTAATATCTCAGAAAATATTACTTTGGAGGTCCTTGCTTTAAGCTTGCTATCTAACTCCCTGAAGTCATTTTTTAGGACTCTCCATCTCCCACCGATTCCTTCATTAGTACCAATATGCACCATGACTGCAGGATCAGACCAACATCCCTCTAACAATCTATCAATACGCTCCACAATATGCCTAACACAAGCCCCTGGAAGACAGCAAACTGTTCTATGTAAAGGGTCTGGATGACAAATTACCCTATCAACCTTCCTAATAATAGAGTCTCCTACCACCAACATCTGCCTCTGGCCCTGACTTGTATGCCCCTCTTCCATGACTGAAGGACTGTCCTCCATAGTATGCTCCTCTTCCACAGCTAAAGGACTGTTCACTATACTAGGCAACACAGCCCTCTCTGACACTGCCACCCATGAACTGATATCCCCAACATCTTCACTTAATCTGGCAAATCTATTGGGGTGTACCAGCTCAGAACTGGCCTGTCTCTTCCGCTTACCTTTACTTCGCCCTCTAACTGTGACCTAGCTACATCCTGGAGTCTCCTCATCTGAATCCTCCCATTCCCACTGCTGGAACCATTAACAACCAGCTCAGTCCTATCCATTTCCCTTTCAAGTGTCTGAATTTCATGTAGTATTGCAATTCGTTCCTCCAGATCCCCAATATGAGTTTCTAAAGAGACAATATTCTCACACTTGCCACAAACATATAATCCCAGAAGCGGCTGCTCCAGTGATGCAAACATTCTCACACATTCTTAATAAAAGGTTTAACGTAAAAGTATAAAATAAATATATTTCCCCTTGGTTACCCCAAAACCTTGTTTGCCTAACTACCTTGGTTAGCTAACTATTATACTTAAACAGACAATGTTACTTTAACAGAGAATCAATACAGCAACCCTGAAAGAGCAAGCTCACAGAGTAAATGTGCTAAATTTATAGGCTTGCAAGGCCCACACAGGTGAAAATAATACCACCCCTAATTACCCACACAGACAGAAAAAAATGGAATGCTAGAAATAAAGTTATTTAGTTATTTCCTTTTTTTTAAAAAAAAATGCAACCCTTGCAAAGCAAATAATTTATAAATTAGCTTGGTTAGCTATTATACTTAAACAGACAATGTTACTTTAACAGAGAATCAATACAGCAACCCTGAAAGAGCAAGCTCACAGAGTAAATGTGCTAAATTTATAGGCTTGCAAGGCCCACACAGGTGAAAATAATACCACCCCTAATTACCCACACAGACAGAAAAAAATGGAATGCTAGAAATAAAGTTATTTAGTTATTTCCTTTTTTAAAAAAAAAAAATGCAACCCTTGCAAAGCAAATAATTTATAAATTAGCTTGGTTAGCTATTATACTTAAACAGACAATGTTACTTTAACAGAGAATCAATACAGCAACCCTGAAAGAGCAAGCTCACAGAGTAAATGTGCTAAATGTATAGGCTTGCAAGGCCCACACAGGTGAAAATAATACCACCCCTAATTACCCACACAGACAGAAAAAAAATGGAATGCTAGAAATAAAGTTATTTAGTTATTTCCTTTTTTTAAAAAAAAAAATGCAACCCTTGCAAAGCAAATAATTTATAAATTAGCTTGGTTAGCTATTATACTTAAACAGACAATGTTACTTTAACAGAGAATCAATACAGCAACCCTGAAAGAGCAAGCTCACAGAGTAAATGTGCTAAATTTATAGGCTTGCAAGGCCCACACAGGTGAAAATAATACCACCCCTAATTACCCACACAGACAGAAAAAAAAATGGAATGCTAGAAATAAAGTTATTTAGTTATTTCCTTTTTTTTAAAAAAAAAAAAAATGCAACCCTTGCAAAGCAAATAATTTATAAATTAGCTTGGTTAGCTATTATACTTAAACAGACAATGTTACTTTAACAGAGAATCAATACAGCAACCCTGAAAGAGCAAGCTCACAGAGTAAATGTGCTAAATTTATAGGCTTGCAAGGCCCACACAGGTGAAAATAATACCACCCCTAATTACCCACACAGACAGAAAAAAAAATGGAATGCTAGAAATAAAGTTATTTAGTTATTTCCTTTTTTTTTAAAAAAAAAATGCAACCCTTGCAAAGCAAATAATTTATAAATTAGCTTGGTTAGCTATTATACTTAAACAGACAATGTTACTTTAACAGAGAATCAATACAGCAACCCTGAAAGAGCAAGCTCACAGAGTAAATGTGCTAAATTTATAGGCTTGCAAGGCCCACACAGGTGAAAATACCACCCCTAATTACCCACACAGACAGAAAAAAAAATGGAATGCTAGAAATAAAGTTATTTAGTTATTTCCTTTTTTTTTTTTAAAAAATGCAACCCTTGCAAAGCAAATAATTTATAAATTAGCTTGGTTAGCTATTATACTTAAACAGACAATGTTACTTTAACAGAGAATCAATACAACAACCCTGAAAGAGCAAGCTCACAGAGTAAATGTGCTAAATTTATAGGCTTGCAAGGCCCACACAGGTGAAAATAATACCACCCCTAATTACCCACACAGACAGAAAAAAAATGGAATGCTAGAAATAAAGTTATTTAGTTATTTCCTTTTTTTTTTTTTAAAAAAAATGCAACCCTTGCAAAGCAAATAATTTATAAATTAGCTTGGTTAGCTATTATACTTAAACAGACAATGTTACTTTAACAGAGAATCAATACAGCAACCCTGAAAGAGCAAGCTCACAGAGTAAATGTGCTAAATTTATAGGCTTGCAAGGCCCACACAGGTGAAAATAATACCACCCCTAATTACCCACACAGACAGAAAAAAAAATGGAATGCTAGAAATAAAGTTATTTAGTTATTTCCTTTTTTTTAAAAAAAAAAATGCAACCCTTGCAAAGCAAATAATTTATAAATTAGCTTGGTTATCTATTATACTTAAACAGACAATGTTACTTTAACAGAGAATCAATACAGCAACCCTGAAAGAGCAAGCTCACAGAGTAAATGTGCTAAATTTATAGGCTTGCAAGGCCCACACAGGTGAAAATAATACCACCCCTAATTACCCACACAGACAGAAAAAAATGGAATGCTAGAAATAAAGTTATTTAGTTATTTCCTTTTTTTAAAAAAAAAAAAATGCAACCCTTGCAAAGCAAATAATTTATAAATTAGCTTGGTTAGCTATTATACTTAAACAGACAATGTTACTTTAACAGAGAATCAATACAGCAACCCTGAAAGAGCAAGCTCACAGAGTAAATGTGCTAAATTTATAGGCTTGCAAGGCCCACACAGGTGAAAATAATACCACCCCTAATTACCCACACAGACAGAAAAAAAAATGGAATGCTAGAAATAAAGTTATTTAGTTATTTCCTTTTTTTTTTTTTAAAAAATGCAACCCTTGCAAAGCAAATAATTTATAAATTAGCTTGGTTAGCTATTATACTTAAACAGACAATGTTACTTTAACAGAGAATCAATACAGCAACCCTGAAAGAGCAAGCTCACAGAGTAAATGTGCTAAATTTATAGGCTTGCAAGGCCCACACAGGTGAAAATAATACCACCCCTAATTACCCACACAGACAGAAAAAAAATGGAATGCTAGAAATAAAGTTATTTAGTTATTTCCTTTTTTTTTTTTTAAAAAAATGCAACCCTTGCAAAGCAAATAATTTATAAATTAGCTTGGTTAGCTATTATACTTAAACAGACAATGTTACTTTAACAGAGAATCAATACAGCAACCCTGAAAGAGCAAGCTCACAGAGTAAATGTGCTAAATTTATAGGCTTGCAAGGCCCACACAGGTGAAAATAATACCACCCCTAATTACCCACACAGACAGAAAAAAAAATGGAATGCTAGAAATAAAGTTATTTAGTTATTTCCTTTTTTTTAAAAAAAAAATGCAACCCTTGCAAAGCAAATAATTTATAAATTAGCTTGGTTAGCTATTATACTTAAACAGACAATGTTACTTTAACAGAGAATCAATACAGCAACCCTGAAAGAGCAAGCTCACAGAGTAAATGTGCTAAATTTATAGGCTTGCAAGGCCCACACAGGTGAAAATAATACCACCCCTAATTACCCACACAGACAGAAAAAAATGGAATGCTAGAAATAAAGTTATTTAGTTATTTCCTTTTTTTTAAAAAAAAAAAAAATGCAACCCTTGCAAAGCAAATAATTTATAAATTAGCTTGGTTAGCTATTATACTTAAACAGACAATGTTACTTTAACAGAGAATCAATACAGCAACCCTGAAAGAGCAAGCTCACAGAGTAAATGTGCTAAATTTATAGGCTTGCAAGGCCCACACAGGTGAAAATAATACCACCCCTAATTACCCACACAGACAGAAAAAAAAATGGAATGCTAGAAATAAAGTTATTTAGTTATTTCCTTTTTTTTTTAAAAAAAATGCAACCCTTGCAAAGCAAATAATTTATAAATTAGCTTGGTTAGCTATTATACTTAAACAGACAATGTTACTTTAACAGAGAATCAATACAGCAACCCTGAAAGAGCAAGCTCACAGAGTAAATGTGCTAAATTTATAGGCTTGCAAGGCCCACACAGGTGAAAATAATACCACCCCTAATTACCCACACAGACAGAAAAAAAATGGAATGCTAGAAATAAAGTTATTTAGTTATTTCCTTTTTTTTTTTTTTTTAAAAATGCAACCCTTGCAAAGCAAATAATTTATAAATTAGCTTGGTTAGCTATTATACTTAAACAGACAATGTTACTTTAACAGAGAATCAATACAGCAACCCTGAAAGAGCAAGCTCACAGAGTAAATGTGCTAAATTTATAGGCTTGCAAGGCCCACACAGGTGAAAATAATACCACCCCTAATTACCCACACAGACAGAAAAAAAATGGAATGCTAGAAATAAAGTTATTTAGTTATTTCCTTTTTTTAAAAAAAAAAATGCAACCCTTGCAAAGCAAATAATTTATAAATTAGCTTGGTTAGCTATTATACTTAAACAGACAATGTTACTTTAACAGAGAATCAATACAGCAACCCTGAAAGAGCAAGCTCACAGAGTAAATGTGCTAAATTTATAGGCTTGCAAGGCCCACACAGGTGAAAATAATACCACCCCTAATTACCCACACAGACAGAAAAAAAATGGAATGCTAGAAATAAAGTTATTTAGTTATTTCCTTTTTTTTAAAAAAAAAAAAATGCAACCCTTGCAAAGCAAATAATTTATAAATTAGCTTGGTTAGCTATTATACTTAAACAGACAATGTTACTTTAACAGAGAATCAATACAGCAACCCTGAAAGAGCAAGCTCACAGAGTAAATGTGCTAAATTTATAGGCTTGCAAGGCCCACACAGGTGAAAATAATACCACCCCAAATTACCCACACAGACAGAAAAAAAAATGGAATGCCAGAAATAAAGTTATTTAGTTATTTCCTTTTTTTTTTTAAAAAAATGCAACCCTTGCAAAGCAAATAATTTATAAATTAGCTTGGTTAGCTATTATACTTAAACAGACAATGTTACTTTAACAGAGAATCAATACAGCAACCCTGAAAGAGCAAGCTCACAGAGTAAATGTGCTAAATTTATAGGCTTGCAAGGCCCACACAGGTGAAAATAATACCACCCCTAATTACCCACACAGACAGAAAAAAAATGGAATGCTAGAAATAAAGTTATTTAGTTATTTCCTTTTTTTTTTTTTAAAAAAAAATGCAACCCTTGCAAAGCAAATAATTTATAAATTAGCTTGGTTAGCTATTATACTTAAACAGACAATGTTACTTTAACAGAGAATCAATACAGCAACCCTGAAAGAGCAAGCTCACAGAGTAAATGTGCTAAATTTATAGGCTTGCAAGGCCCACACAGGTGAAAATAATACCACCCCTAATTACCCACACAGACAGAAAAAAAAATGGAATGCTAGAAATAAAGTTATTTAGTTATTTCCTTTTTTTTTAAAAAAAAATGCAACCCTTGCAAAGCAAATAATTTATAAATTAGCTTGGTTAGCTATTATACTTAAACAGACAATGTTACTTTAACAGAGAATTAATACAGCAACCCTGAAAGAGCAATCTCACAGAGTAAATGTGCTAAATTTATAGGCTTGCAAGGCCCACACAGGTGAAAATAATACCACCCCTAATTACCCACACAGACAGAAAAAAAATGGAATGCTAGAAATAAAGTTATTTAGTTATTTCCTTTTTTTTTTTTTTTTAAAAAAATGCAACCCTTGCAAAGCAAATAATTTATAAATTAGCTTGGTTAGCTATTATACTTAAACAGACAATGTTACTTTAACAGAGAATCAATACCGCAATCCTTTGTTGAAAATCATATCTAAATATGCTCAGTAGCTGCTGATTGGTGGCTGCACATAAATACCTGATGTGATTGGCTCAACCATGTACATTGCTATTTCTTCAACAAAGGATATCTAAAGAATGAAGGCGTATCATAGCCAGTGCCTCACCTGCCTCTGACCTCACCGCACGTCACTGATCTCCTGTATCATATAAAACATATCATATAAAGGTACCGCCAAATCTAGGAGTGTTTAGTGAAAAATATAACGAATCCACAATCAAAAATCTGAGAGAAATTTAGGTAACCTAAATATTCCACTATGTAGGGCTATGTTATTTTTTATATATTTATACATATATATATATACACATATATATATATATATATTCATTGTCATTAATTCTAAGTTCATTTTTTATAACTAGAAAAAAATGTTTGATATATTCTAAAAGAGATCTACTACCGCTAAGGAAGGAAATAGAGCACCAGCTCCATCACTTCCAGTGCCAGCGTTCAGAGAAAAAAAAGCCGTTCAAGTTTCAACAGGAAGCTTGGTTAGCCGAAATGGTTGAAACTGATTCACACACATCAGTAAAGAAGATTCGCATTGGACTTGGGGAGATATTTACATATAAACCTGATGTTGGTGTGATCTGTACAGTATGAGCTGAAGGGAAAGTTGCTACTGCTTTCTTTACTTGTAAGACCTGGGATGACGGATGGAAACTTGATTACATGAAGCATCATCTAGCAACCAAGAAACATTTGTCTCCTGTGCAAGCTCTTAGGGAAAAGAATCCTGCTTGGATTGTGTGGCATGTTAACAGAAACAGCCAAAGAGAAAGCGGATAGATTGGCCTTGGCTGAATGCCAACGTGCAAATGCTGACAAAATAAAAATTGTTATAAGAGATGTACTGCTGGCTGTGAAACTGAACAGTTCGATGCTATCAGTACAAGACATTCATGATCACATGGCTCGTTATGTCAAGATTCCAGATAGCTGGAGAAGCAAGAATTATGCTTTTGAATTCCTCAACTCCATCAGCTCTATCATAAGAGAAGAAATAATGGACGAAGTTCGCAATGCAAAATTTTATACACTGATATCTCAGTGAGCAAGATGCTAATTATTTACTTTAAATACAGAGTGGCATCTATTACAACTTACAAAACAGTGTATGGTGGAATAGTAAAACTGATAGCTGGCAATGCAGAAACTGTTACCTCTGCAATTACCATTTTCTACAGCACCTATGAGTTAGATTTAAAGAAATTGGTTAGGTTTACCTCTGATGGTGCTTTTATAATGTTGGACAACATGGCTTAAGAAATATGCTCCACACTTGATTGGACAACATTGCGTTGCCCACCGCAAAGATTTAGGCATAGGTGATGCCTGGAAACAAGTGCGTTTAAAAAAAGAAATTGAAACTTTATTGAGAACTGTCTATGGCCCCAATTTATCAAAGTCTGGCAGACCTGATCCGACAGTGCGGATCAGGTCCGCCAGACCTCGCTGAATACGGAGAGCAATACGCTCTCCGTATTCAGCATTGCACCAGAAGCTCACAAGAGCTGCTGGTGCAACGGCACCCCCTGCAGGGGGGTGTCAATCAACCCGATCGTACTCGACGGAGCTTGATAAATGGGCCCCTATGGCTGGTTCTGCCGATCTTAAACAATAAAAGGAAAATAACATGAAATTGCCTCAGTTGTCCAGTGTGATGTGGTATCATTTAAACCAATCAACAAAGTACGATGGCTGTCAAAGCATTTTGCTCTTGCTGCACTAATGCCCAATTTTATTACAAGGACAGAGACTTCATATTTTGCTTAACCTTTTCTTTTACTGCTCACAGCACTTAAAAGCAATATAAACATTAACAGAAAAACACAGTAAACCAAGAACACAGGTAATAGACCAATGAAAGAAAGCATTGAGTGGTCAAACAAAAAAGTGACCAATGAGAGTAGTCTAAATATCCATAAAGAATCCAGTAAATCTGTAATCCTTCTCTTTTCTCTTTGCTGCTCATTGAGGTAAGTTCACATTTCTATATTCACTTCATTGTTATATTAAAGTTTATTATTGTTTGTTTTAAAAGTTTATAATTATTTTGTTATTAATATTCTTCTGTTGTTTCATTTTTTGTTTTATTATCTACTATAGTTTTATTTTGTTTTAGGTAAAGTTTTTTCTCCAGCTTGTTTTATTACCAGCTTGTTTTATTACTAAGAACTTTTATTTATTGCCTATTTCTTCATGGTTATTCTTTGTCCCAATCCTTAGTAAGTTATTAATATTGGTTTCCCTTATCCACTTTAGTTTTTCTCCCCATTTCCCTTTCCTCTGGCTATCAGACATTGCTAAGCATAGTGCCAGACATTAGCCACGCCCCCTTTTACACTGCCTTCTTCCCACCCACAGTTACCTCACAGACCACCTCTGACATTCCTCAGACCTTCCCTTGGTTGGAAACTTGTAATTTTGTTTATTTAGAAACATTTTATTAAATATAATTACCTATGTGTTATACTAGTTTGACTATCTATCATCTATCTATCTATCTATCTATCTATCTATCCCTCTCTCTCTCTCTCTCTCTCTATATATATATATATATATTAATTCTACATTAGTTTTATTTATATTCTGAAGTATATATATTTATTATTTAAAGGTATTAATTTAAATTCCTCAAAATCTTTGAAGATAATTCCTTATCAGAAAAATCTGTTAAAAATATGATTCAAAGTTATATGGATAATTTAAAGCAGCAGTTTAATTTGCAAATGCAATCTGTAATGCAGTCTGTCTCTGACATTCAACCTAATATAAATAAAAAAGCTGCTCAAAAAAGAAAGCATTTATCTCAGCAATCTAAAGTTAAAGCTTCTAAAGGTCTCATTAGATGCAACAAACGTCTGCTTAGATCAGGCACAAAATCTTCTGCAAAATCTAAACAAATTATCTCTTCAGACTCTGAATCAGAAATAGATGTTCAACCCTGTAATAATAAAAGCAGAAGTCACGTAGACGAAGATTCTACAATAGAGTCATCTGACTCGGATATGGAACTGGGTTGTGAAGCTGAGACTTCAGAGGATTCTTTATGTACACCAGAATTCTCAGTTTCATTTTCTGATGATGATTCTCCTAAGAGAAAAAAGTGAGATAAATCTAAACTTAAACTTATTGATAGCCAAGGTCAATTATACTTAGTTCCAGATGACCTTCTCCATCCCAGATCTTCTCAACGGAGACCCTCAAAAAGTGTGGCAATGGATCCTGCTAAAACCTCTTTTACTGCCCTTAAAAGGGCATTCAGCTCTTTAACAATTGCCCAAAACCCTAATCTAAAAAAAAAACAACACCCAAAAAAAGAAAAAAAAAAAAAACTAACACTAACCCCATAAAATCTACTCATGGTTCCTGTACTCCGGACATCCATCTTCATCCAGGCATCGAGAAGTCTTCATCCATCTCGGGTATGTCTTCTATCTTTATCCTGGGAGACATCCTCCGCGGAACGTCCTCTTTATACGGTCACCGCCGTACACTGAAGTTGAATGCAAGGTAGCCGTTTTAAAATGGCGTACCTTGCATTCCTATTGGCTGATTTGATTCTTCAAATTCAAATCAGTCAATAGGATGAGAACTTCTGAAATCCTATTGGCTATCCTATTGTACTTCAGTGTACGGCGGTGACTGTATGAAGAGGACGCTCCGCGCAGGATGTCTTCGCCGTCCAGGTTAGCTCTGCACTGTGCCGCCGGGATGAAGAAAGAAGACGTCCTCGAGATGGATGAAGGTGTCGCCGCCTAGATGAAGACTTCTCGCGCCTGGATGAAGATGGATGTCCGGACTTCAGAAACCGTGAGTAGATGTTATGTGGTTAGTGTCAGGTTTTTTGTTTTTTGGGTGGGTTATTTTTTTAAATTAGGGCTTTGGGCAATTGTAAAAGAGCTGAATGCCATTTAAAGGGCAGTAAAATAGCTGAATGCCCATACAAATGCTCTTTTAGACTTTTTAAATTTGTAATTTAGATTTTTAATTGGTAGTTTTTTTATTTTATTAGCATAGTTATGTCAGGTTTTTTTTCCCCTGCTTTGTTTGCCATTTGCTGCTGGCAGCCATTTTACTCACCTCTCTTGCTGACTCTGGTGCATAGTTTGTGATGCTGCTCATTTCCTGCACACCCTTTTATGGCCAGAATGGTGTACATCATCCATGTGAGACAGGTTGCAGTCTCAGAATTGTGATATCATCACTTATTAGTTAAAGGGCCTCTGTTCAGTATGCTTTGCCCTTGCATTGTCTCAGACCTGTTTGTGAGTTCCAGTTCTTGTGTATTACCTGGCTGTCTGACGTCCCTCCTGGTTCCTGATCCCTGGCTTGTTCCTGACTCTGCTGTTCTCCTTGTTCCTGATTCCGGCTCGTCTGACTACTCACTTTGGCTCCTGACTCGGCTTGTCTGACTACCAGTTCTGGTTTTGACTCCTGGCTTGTTATTTGAAGTGAGGACTTTTTATTATTTTTTTGCTATTAATAAAGGTGAGATTATTTTTGCACTTCTCGTCTCAGTCTGATTCCTGGCACCCTGACATTACGCAAGGGCTATGAATCCTGATGGTGCTAATAATCCACCTTTACCTACCATCATTTCCAGGATGGATTAACAGGATCACTGCTTGTATCAATTTGCACTAGCCCTGCAAACCCTGCTGACTCGCACTGCACATTTGGACCAAAGTGTCCCACAAGTTATGGCTGCTTCTGTTTCCGCTGCTGCACCTAGTCCTACCAGGAGCATGTCCGGTTCTGCACCTCTACCTCAGCGATATGGAGGTGATCCTATTCAATGCAGAGGGTTTTTGAACCAGGTGGGCATTTACTTTGAGATGTTACCTCAGGCGTTTCCCTCTGACAGAGCTAAGGTGGGATTTCTCATCTTGATAATCTTTGACACAGCTCTTGCCTGGGCTAATCCCTTGTGGGAGACTAATAAACCTGTGATTTCAAATTACCCTGAATTTGTGGCCTCCTTTCGAAGGGTATTTGATGTTCCGGCTCGCTCCTCCTCTGCTGCTAAAGGACACATGTCCATTCAGCAAGGTACAAGATCTGTTGCTCAGTATGCCAATGAGTTCTATACGCTTGCCACAGAGGTAGGTTGGAACAATGAAGCCCTTGTTGCCGCCTTCTTTCATGGGCTCTCTGATGCCAGAGATTTACCAGAGGATCTTGAGGCATTGGTGTCTTTTTTGATCCTAATTGACATCAGACTCAGATAGAGGCCCTCTTTCAAGGAGCGCTTGCGGAATCCTCCTGTTCCGTCATCTCCTACATGTTCATTCCCCCCCATGCCTCCCTCTCCTCCCATGCCTCCTGGTCCCGAGTCACCAGGTACTGCTGACCCGATGCGGCAGAGAGGGCCTTTAGGAGGAGGGAGGGGCTCTGCCTCTATTGTGGTTTACAAGGCCACCTTTTAAAGTCTTGTCCTACACGGACGGAAAAATGTTCACACCTAAGGTCCTGTTGGGGGCAGACCTTGGGTGGTTTATCCTCGTCCCTGGAACCGCTAAAGGAGAAACCTTTGGTCACGGTTGTCCTTTCCTGGGTGAACTCCTCCATAGTCACCCAGGCTCTTGTTGACTCCGGTGCTGCAGGCTATTTCATTGACAGTGCTTTTGATTTAAAGCACTCCATTCCTGTTTTGCCTCAGTCAGTTCCACTTGCTATTGAGGCAATTGATGGCAGGCCCCTTCAGCCTGCACTCGTTACTCACAAAACCACTCCGTTATCTATGGCTATTTGGGCTCTCCATTTTGAAACACTCCAGTTCTAGGTGATAAATTCTCCGCATTTTGCAGTTGTTCTGTGTTATCCCTGGCTCCAAAAGCACAATCCCAGTCACGAATGGCGCAGGTCTGAAATTTTGTTGTGGTCTCCGCAATGTATTTCTACTTGTCTTCGGAAACCAGTTAAAGTCTTGTGCACTTCTTCGGTATCTCAATTGCCAGAGGAGTACCGAGAGTTCCTAGACGTTTTTGACAAGGTGCGTGCCAGTACGTTGCCTCCTCACCGGTCTTACGATTGTGCCATAGATCTGCAACCCGGAGCCATTCCTCCTCGGGCCGATTTTACCCTCTATCTGTTGCGGAGAATTGTGCTATGGAGGAGTATGTTGCAGATGCTTTGTCGCGGGGGATCATCCGCAAATCCTGCTCTCCTGCAGGGACTGGCTTCTTCTTTGTGAAAAAAAAGGTGGCGAGTTAAGACCATGCATCGATTATAGGGGTCTTAATCGTCTTACCATTAAGAATGCTTACCCTATTCCGCTCATTACGGAACTCTTTGACCACCTCAAGGGAGCTACGGTCTTTTCTAAACTTGATTTGAGAGGAGTGTACAATCTCATTAGGATCAAGGAGGGCCAAGAATGGAAAACAGCATTTAACACCAGGAGTATCTTGTAATGCCCTTTGGCCTATGTAATGCTCCTGCTGTTTTCCAGGAATTTATTAATGATGTCCTACGAGATATGTTGCAACAGTGTATTGTGGTGTATTTAGACGACATCCTCATACACTCACCCACACTTGAGGCTCATCGTTCTGATGTTACACGGGTTCTTCAGAGACTACGTGCGAACGGCCTGTTTTGTAAACAAGAGAAATGTGAGTTCTATCAGACTCAAGTAACCTTCCTAGGTTATGTTATCTCCGTTGCAGGGTTCTCCATGGATCCTAACAAGTTGTCTGCAGTTCTGCAGTGGCCTCTCCCACTTGGTCTTCGATCTATTCAACGTTTTATGGGCTTTGCCAATTACTATAGAGAGTTTATTAAAAACTTTTCTTCCTTGGTCAAACCTATCACAGACATGACCCGTAAAGAGAATGATCCACTCCATTGGTCACCTACTGCCATTAAGGCCTTTGATAGTCTTAAGACTGCCTTTGCTGCCGCTCCAGTTCTGGCTCATCCTAACCCTGTCCTGTCTTTCGTTCTTGAGGTAGATGTATCTGAGACTGGAGTAGGTGCCCTCTTGTCTCAACATCCTACACCTAACGATTCCTTGCATCCATGAGGTTTCTTCTCTAAGAAATTGTCTCCAGCGGAGTGCAATTATGAAATTGGCGACAGGGAATTACTGGCATGTGGAGGCATCTTCTCGAAGGTGTGGTGACATTTTATCACTGGAATATTCACTTAGCTGTTATTGGGATCCCTTCCCCCAGGTACACCTTTCTCTCTGAACTATAGACACTCCCATTGGTCTTTTTGAGTGGCATTTGATAAGCCACTCCCTTTTGAATTGGGTTATAAAATATTGTAACACCAGAGCCTCTGCCTCTTTTTTTGTATCCTGGGCATGCTGTAAAGATGGATGATGTTGGACACAGAGAATCTGGCTAAGTATTTCTGGGATAATATTCTGTGTAGCACAATTGGGGTTAGTTTAGAAAAGTTGCCCTGTATCTTAAAATGTGGACTGTATCTGTAAAATAGATTGATATATATATACCTGTAAATATTTATCTTATTATTAACATATATTGATTCCTAAATAAACTGTTTGACAAATAATGGAGGATCCTCATATAGTTTATTTTCACAATTTATCTGTGTTGGTTTTAGTGGTTTCACAATAGAGATTTAGTATATTATATTTAGTAGAAAGTAGAGATATTTTAAATTAATAGATAACCACATTTTGGCGGCCATGAAGTTGTAGACGAATCCATATGCCATTTAGTTTTGCAGGAATCAAATGAATGTTGATTTATTTTAAATTTAACTGCAGTAAATGTAGATTTGATGTTTTATAGCAAAGTTTTGTATGTAGTACTTTATTTAAAAAAGCGCAAATAGGGGTTGGTTTCAAAGGCCTGTTGTATGTTTTCAAGAAAAGCATGGCTTTAAAAAAACCCTGTATTTCTGGTCTGTATAAATTTGCATTTGCATAGGGGAAGGCCTGTTTTGTAGCCTGCTAAATCTTAAATAACACCCACAGTGTCTCTTTGTGTTGAAAAGAGATTTTTTTTTTTTTTTTTTAAAAAAAAACATGTGATAAGAGGCAACCCTAAAAGGCTTAGAAATCAGCATATGAGCCTACCTATGTTTGGCTTCAACTTAGAATACCAAGAGAAAAAAGCAAGTTTGATGATGGAAGTAAATTGTGAAGTTGATTATACTAGACTGTCCCTTTAACTCTTGTATATTTCTTGTTTTTGGAAACTGGATACTTTTATTGTTGAGCCAGTTTTCTATCAGTTTTCTAATGAATTTTAGAGACATGTGTTGTGTTGGTCCCATCTAAATGTTTTTACAAACAAAAGCTTTACAGTACTATGTAATTGCTGCCAACAGTAAGGTTTTTTTTATTTATTTATTTTTACAAAGGATTCATTTCTGTGCATGTGTTACACCCAGAGCTGTAGCTTGCCCTATACATAAATTTAATTCTGAATTGTATGGGAAATTGTGTAGAATTTAAAGTTAAGAAATTACGGTTTAATTAAGCTTTGTTTTGGGTAACAAAGTTAAAAATTTGCATTTCCTGTGTTTGGAGCAGATCCTGGAACCAAAACTACAGTTGAAATTAGCATTTAGAAGAATCTTCCTGTACTTAAAATATTTTTATAATTTTTCCTCAATTTGGGAAAATATCAGTAAAAAGGATTCCTTGCTTTGCTTTGTTCATTTATTTTATTTAGGTTAGTATTATTGATGGTTTACATCTTTTAAAAGAGAACAATATTTAATTTTTTAATTTTGTTCTGCTTAATTTCTGTTTAGTCTGGTTTTTCATTGCCCTATAGAGATGATAATTCCTTGCATTTGGTGCAGTTAAAATAGTCTGGCAAACTATGCTGTGAGAGACACACTATTCTAAGTCTGTTCCCCAGATTTAAAAAAAAGAATAATGAGCAGTGGTTAGAAAAACTTAACTATACTACCACCTCTGCTGGAATGCTGACCTGCTTATAAACAGATCTAATTACTCCCTTCTACATGGCTTAACTGCTATGTCCTTTGTTGTGTAAAATTAGCATCTCAATGGTATCTTGTACATCCTGTGTTAACATTTAAAAAAAAAAAAAAAACCTACTATGCTGTGAGAGACACACTATTCTAGTATATATATCATATATATATATATATATATATATATATATATATATATATATATATATATATATATATATATATATATATATATATATAGATATATATATATATATATATATATATATATATAATTTTTTTTTATTATTATTTTAGTTCTAACGGCTATCTGTTAAAAATGTCTGGAAAAAACTATATTTCACAGGAAATCTGTGATTACTTTAACAATTACATTCATAAATATAATGGTCCATTCCTCATCCCAGAAGCTAAAAACAACAAGTGTGAAGGTGTTTTAGATATACTAACACAGGTATTAACTCTTAAAAAGATGAATAATAATAAAAGAAAATGTATGATAGCACAGGCAGTGATTTCAACTATAAAGAGATTAACAGACATTATTGGAGAACTTACAGAGCAAAATAAAGACCTTAAATTAAAGTTAGATAACACACAGACTGACAGAGATTGTATTAAGCTTTCTGCTTTAACTAACACCATACAGATCAGTAAATTACAACGAAAATTAAAATCAACAGAACACATCAGTAACGAATACTCAAACAAAATTACTGAGTTACAGATGAAAATTGAACAAAAAGAAAAAATAATTAGTGATATTTCTGGGAACAATGCACATAGTGATAACTTACTGCCACAAAGGAAAGAGCCAAAACAATTAGTAAAACAAGATAAAATGCAAATGGGCCCCACTAAAAACCCCAGTTCTGTTCCAATTGCCCCTGTCATAATTTCTGAGAATTTTAACAACCTGAAAGTTCCTACAGGTTTTTCAAATCAGACTAGGCCAATGACTGTAGCAGATAAAGACATTTTTAAGAAATGGTGGGGCACAATCCCCACAAACAGCTTTAATAACTTTTCACATTGGTTTCACAAGGGAACTGAAAAAGCCATAAAATTAGGTATGAGCATGCCGGAATGGACCCAATTGCTTCAAGATGCCATGGGCCCCTATGCCAACAGGTTATTAGGATTTAATTCAAGTATATGTGATCAGGCTGGCAGGATAGCTAAAACCTTTTTCAATTTTACTAGTCTAGAGAAAGAGATTAGTGAAATTACCATGAGACCACTAGATGGGCCATTTGAAGTAGCAAAAAGAGTTTTATTTTGGTGTGTGCTGCGCCAGCCACAGACCCAAATGGTCTGGGGGTCACCAGCTCACATACAGAGGGTACTTGAAGCTCTCCCCAGAAAATGTCAGGAGTTTGTAAAGCTGTATGATCCAAACTCCACAAACCTACATATGGTGCTCACTAGAGCTGAGAAGTGGTGGAATTATCACCCATACACCATTAAGGCAAATTCTGCAGTGAAGCAGTCAATGGAGAATAGTCTGAATATTCACAGGCAGGAATCAGAGAGGGGTAATAGAAGGAATGTTTGTGGATATCAGAATAGTAGAGCATCAAATACAGGAAACTGGAGAGACAGAAATTTAAATGGTGATATTAACAGAGGAGAAAATTGGAGGCTGAGGTCAAATGAGATAAACAATAAGGCCAACTTAAGTTATTGGGAACTCAAACAAAAAAACAGGACAATGAGAGATCAAATTGGGTTTCTAAAGAAGCAACTGACAGAGCTGGAGGGCTCAAATTAAATCATTCATTTTTTTTTATAAGCATATTTGTTTGCAGTACATTTTTATCGTGTAATGTGTACTTTAGTTTTAAGTTCAATTAATAATATTAAGTGTTTTTCATTATTAAGTTTTAAATGCCAATATTAAGAATGTATAGTTAATTGATGCATTCTCTTTCTAAAAAAACAATAACAGATACCTCCATTGTGATTAGTTTTGGGAGGCCACATGCAATACCATTTCTATGTAAACTGTCTGAAGTCTTATCTTGCAGGAAGAAAACCAATGAAGATAGAAGGCTTCTCACCTTTCCTTCCAGTTTTTCCCCAATAACACATATTATAGATTGTTGTTTTTCAGGTGTCTTCAGGACTGATCTTACCATGAAGCTATGATGGTGGCGTTGGAGAAATTAAATAAGTATAATGTATCACAATGGAGATGTAAAATGGTGCATTAGGCCAAAATAATTATATATATATAATCATATAAATCAAGCAACATAAGTTAAGTAAGGGTGTGAGTGGGATTATGCAATAACAGAGGCACTTTCCAACTTGAAGTTAATAACTGTGAATGTGGTTTCTACTACAGATGGAGTGTTGTAGTGTGAAGTAAATATATGCCTGGTTTTAATCTTTTTTTCATTCCTTTGAGGGTCTTGGAAAAAAACAAAGTGGTTCAAAAAGAGAGATTTGGTAAAGCAAAAGCAAGGACCAGATGCCAAAAGCAAGGACCAGATGCCAAAAGATGACAACAAAGAACTTCAGTGAACCATTATAACGTTTGTTTTACAGGCACAATTCACACTTTCTTAATAAAGATTTTACTACACACATACCCATCTAGTGTACCCACACTCACACACTCATACATGAACTTTTCCCAAAATTTAAGATCATTGTATAAATGTTGCTAATGGGGTTTAGCATAGGATTTTGTGTTTCTATGTATAATTTTAAATTATTTTTTCTAATGAATTGTATAAAGTTAGATTAGGAATTGACAGTCCTAGGAAAGTACAGAAGAGCTCATATCGCCGAGGGAATTATTCCGAAGGGATGGTGGGAGAATTTCTCCTGTAAGGTTTTCGCTCCCACTGTGTTCTTCTGTACTAGTGGGGATAACTAGAAAACGGGGCAACATAGGAGAAGAAAAAGTGAGGGAATGTGGTGACATTTTATCACTGGAATATCCACTTAGCTGTTATTGGGATCCCTTCCCCCAGGTACACCTTTCTCTCTATATAACTATAGACACTCCCATTGGTCTTTTTGAGTGGCATTTGATAAGCCACTCCCTTTTGAATTGGGTTATAAAATATTGTAACACCAGAGCCTCTGCCTCTTTTTTTGTATCCTGGGCATGCTGTAAAGATGGATGATGTTGGACACAGAGAATCTGGCTAAGTATTTCTGGGATAATATTCTGTGTAGCACAATTGGGGTTAGTTTAGAAAAGTTGCCCTGTATCTTAAAATGTGGACTGTATCTGTAAAATAGATTGATATATATATACCTGTAAATATTTATCTTATTATTAACATATATTGATTCCTAAATAAACTGTTTGACAAATAATGGAGGATCCTCATATAGTTTATTTTCACAATTTATCTGTGTTGGTTTTAGTGGTTTCACCATAGAGATTTAGTATATTATATTTAGTAGAAAGTAGAGATATTTTAAATTAATAGATAACCACAGAAGGTACTAGTGTAAAAGTGTTCATTCTTACTGACCACAAGAATTTAACTTATCTATCTGAAGCAAAACTGTTTGTCACCCGACAGGCCAGATGGCCAGATGAAACTCTCAAACTGCATGATAACCTGTTGCCAAACTCTGCAAATACTGTTTATTCAGTGTAAACCTTCAAACTGCTTGATATCCTGTTGCCAAACTCTGCAAGTACTGTTTATTCAGTGTAAACTCTCAAACTGCATGATAACCTGTTGCCAATCTCTGCAAGTACTGATTAATCTGTGTTAACCTTCCAACTACCTGATATCATGTTGTCTAACTCTGCAAGGACTGACTACACAGTGTTAACCCTCAAACTACCTGATATCCTGTTGTCTAACTCTGCAAGTACTGACTATTCAGTATTAACCTTCAAACTGCCTGATAACCTGTTGCCAAACTCTGCAAGGACTGACTACACAGTGTTAACCCTCAAACTGCCTGATAACAAGTTACCTACTCCTGCATTATTAACTGTTTCTTGTTTTATCCTTCCTCTGTTTGAGTATAAGTGGACTATGCCTGCTCTCCTGATTCTGTGGAAGACATTTCCTGAAACCAGTTCCTTACTCAGAAGTCTATTTGGCTGATATCTTGTATTACTTTGGACTCAGGCTAACTCTGCTCCATATCGTGAGTACATTGTTTTTTAGAGGTTGTCGTGGGGTCATGTCCTGGATTAAACTCAGAGTGCAAGGGTGTTCTTTAAGTTCGCCCTAGCATTTGGGTCTTCTTCTGGACATTTCCTAACCTGACAGTACAAACGAGCCATAATATGGACCCTGATGAGTTATCCAGGGCTGTGGTTCTACAAGTGCAACTTCTAGGAAATCATTCCGCTCATTTGCAATCATTGGATTCCAAGCTTGACCAGATTACTGCTCTGCTACATAACCTCTCTGCTCCTTCTCAAGCTACGGCGACTCCTACTGCAGCTGCTACTAGCTCCAATGATGTCTTTAACCCACCTCAACCTGTTGGACAGTATATACCACGAATCCCACTTCCAGATAAATATGACAGTAATCCTGAAGAATGCCGTGGATTCCTTAATCAATGTCATTTACACTTCAGAAACAATCCTCAAGTTTTTTTCCAATTCTACTTCAAAAATCACCTTTATTATATCCCTCATGAGGGATAAGGTTCTAGCCTGGGTGTCTCCTCTTTTAGAGAAGAATGATCCTTTACTACAGGATGTGGAATTATTTGTGTCCATTTTTTCTTCTGTTTTTGACAAGCCTGGGAGGTCTGCAGCTGCAGAGGCAGGATTGTTGTATCTGAGACAGGGATCCCTTTCGGTAGCTCAATATGCTATTGAATTCAGGACTTTAGCCGCAGAAATTGATTGGAACCATGGAGCCTTACGGGCAGCCTTTTGCAAGGGACTTTGCGAACGCCTTAAGGGTGAACTTGTATTTCGGGAACTCCCCGATTCATTGGAGGGTCTTATCAATTTGTGTATTACTCTTGACGCCCGGCATTCTGAACGTTTTCAGGAGAGAAATAGGAATCGGAGATCCTTTGTTAAATCTTCTTTTTATCCTCCTATTCGAACCTCAAGTCTGTCTAATAATAATTCCCAATCTCCTGAGTCTGTGGAACCCATGGAAGTAGGAGCTATTAAATTGTCAGAAGCTGAACGCCATAGAAGGCGTACTCTTGGATTATGTCTGTATTGTGGTACCAAAGGACATTTACTGAAGGACTGTCCTATCCGGCCAGTAAAAGCCAAGGCTTAACTTTTGATAGAGGGACAGAGTTAAGCCAGAATCCCATGTCTTCCCTCAATTCTAAACTTTTTGTTCCTGTAACTATCACTTTTGGAAACACCAAGTTTCGAGCTCAAGCCCTCATTGACTCTGGAGCTGCTGGAGTTTTCATTGATTCAAACTTTGCTGAATCTCTCAGGATTCCTCTTCAAGCCAAGAAACAGTTAATTAAGGTAACCACTGTTAGTGGACAGCCTCTAGGTTCTGGTATCATACAAAATTCTACCATTCCTCTTCTTTTGTCTGTGGGCATACTCCATTCTGAAATTATCCATTTTGACGTCATCACTTCTCCCCACATACCGTTGATTCTGGGGTTACCTTGGTTGCAGCTTCATGATCCAGTCTTCTCATGGTCTAAAGGAGAACTTATTTCCTGGGGAACTACCTGTTTCAAACATTGCCTGCAAAATCCCTCAAAACCATCTTGTCCTGTCGTAGCTATGGTGGAAGTTCCTGATTCATTGCCTAATTACTATCATGCCTTTAGTGATGTGTTTTCTAAAACGGAGGCTGAGACGTTACCTCCACACCGGATATTTGACTGTCCTATCGAATTGTTTTCAGGGGCTCCTCTACCTAAGGGAAGGACCTATCCCCTCTCTCATCAAGAAAATGTCTCTCTTGAGGAATACATAAAGGACAACTTAGCCAGAGGATTTATTCATCCTTCCTCATCACCTGTGGGTGCGGGTTTTTTCTTAATTGGGAAAAAAGATGGAGGTCCCCGTCCCTGTATCGATTATCGGGCCTTGAATCAGATTACTGTCAAAACAGCTATCCTCTGCCGCTCATTCCTGAGTTATTTGATCGTCTTCAAAGTGCTTCTATTTTTTCCAAGTTAGATCTCCATGGGGCCTACAATTTGGTCAGAATCCGTAAAGGAGATGAATGGAAGACGGCATTTAACACTAGATTTGGTCACTACGAGTATCTAGCATTGCAATGCACCAGCAGTATTTCAGCACTTTGTTAACGAAATCTTCAGAGATTATCTAAATCAATTTGTTATCATTTCAGAATCAGGTTTTGAGATGGATCCTGCTAAACTTTCGGCTATCAAGGACTGGCCCAGACCAACTACTCTCAAATCCCTGCAGAAGTTTCTTGGCTTTGCCAATTACTATAGAAAGTTTATTAAGAACTTTGCTGACATCACGTCTCCGCTCACTTCTCTTACTAAGAAAGGGCAAAATTGTAAGAACTGGTCCACTTCGGCAGTACAGGCTTTTGAAACACTAAAATCAGCATTTTCTTCTGCACCTCTTCTCAGTCATCCAATTCCTGATCTCCAGTTTATTTTGGAGGTTGATGCTTCTTCTATAGCAGCTGGAGCTGTTCTCTCCCAATGTGATCCGACTACCAGCAAAATACATCCTGTGGCGTTCTTTTCTAAAAAATTCAATCCTGCCGAGTTAAATTATGATGTGGGCAATAAGGAGCTTTTGGCTATAAAATTAGCTTTGGATGAATGGAGGCATTGGTTAGAGGGTACCAGTCAACCTTTTTTCATTCTGACAGATCATAAGAATCTTTTATACCTCCATACAGCTACTCGTCTCAATCCTCGTCAGGCTCGGTGGGCCTTGTTCTTCTCCAGGTTTAATTTTGTACTTTCCTATGTTCCTGGTTCAAAAAATTCCAAGGCAGATGCTTTATCTAGGCAGTTCCAATCTTCTGAGCCTTCTCCTTTGGATTCTGAACCTATACTACTTCCAGTCAAAGTTTTGGCTCAAGTATCCTCTTTTCCAGTACAGGCTTTACATGCTGCTCAAGTCCAGGTACCATCTTCTTGCAAACTACCTTCTGGTATCCTGTATGTACCCAAAGGATTATGTCTTAAGCTTCTACGTTGGGCTCACGACAACATTTCAGCAAGTCATTCTGGAGTAAACTAATACTTTGTGGAAATTGAAGCAGCATGTTTGGTGGTCCACTATGAGGAGGGATGTTAAGGATTATATTGCTGCTTGTATTTCTTGTGCTTCGAACAAACAATCTTCTCATCGACCGTTTGGTCTATTACACCCTCTTCCTATTCCTCATTACCCTTGGTCTCACTTATCCATGGACTTCGTTACAGATCTTCCTGTTTCTGCTGGAAATACGACCATTTGGGTAGTGGTGGATCGGTTCTCCAAGTCTGCTCACTTCATACCTCTTCCAGGCTTGCCTTCAGCTCAAAGACTTTCTGAACTCTTTGTTCTACATATATCTCGTTTACATGGTTTTCCCACTGACATAGTCTCAGATCGCGGAGTTCAATTTGTTTCCAAGTTTTGGAGGTCTTTTTTAAGCACTTCGGAATCAACATATCTCTTTCTACTGCACATCATCCTCAATCCAACGGACAGACTGAGCGGGTAAATCAAGCCTTGGAATCTTTTCTTAGACATTATGTAGACAATCACCACTCCAACTGGTCTCAGGTATTGCCTTTGGCGGAATTAGCTCACAACTCACGCTATAACGCCTCATTACAGACCTCTCCCTTTAAGGCAGCTTATGGTTTTGAACCTAGAACCTTTCCTATGATTACCAGTTCTACTGAAGTCCCTGGAGCAGATCGTATTGTGAAAAATCTCAGTAACCACTGGCAACTCATTCGTCAAAATCTACTTTCCTCTTCCTTAAGACACAAGAGATATGCTGATCACAGAAGGTGTAAGGCAGATTATTTTTATCCACCAGATTCATATGTCTAAAACAACCTTGTACTAAGTTGGGTCCTAAGTACATTGGACCTTTTCGAATTGTTTCCAAAGTTTGTTCTTCTGCATACCGCCTGGCTTTACCCAAGACTCTCAAGATCCATCCAGTGTTTCATGTCTCCTTACTCAAGCCAGTCATCTACAACCGGTACTCTATCAAGAGTAAACCACCTCCTCCACTTTCCGTAGAGGGAACTTCTGAGTTTGAAGTCAGCCATATTTTGGATTCCAAGCTACAGGGCAATCGGCTGTACTACCTGGTCCATTGGAAGGGTTATCCTATCTCTGAACGATCTTGGGAACCAGCCTCTCATGTTCATGCTCCAGCTCTTGTCAAGTCTTTTCACAAGAAATACCCTGCCAGGTGGGTCTTCTTCAACCTATTGCTAATGGTGAGCATTATTATTATTGAGCTCCCTGTTTCCAATGGCAATACTGTTATCCTTATGGTGGTTGACCGTTTTTCTAAAATGTCACATTGCATTCCCTTGAAGAAGCTGCCTAACGCTCAGGAGCTTGCTTCATTTTTTGCCCGGGAGGTCTCCCGTTTACATGGGTTACCCAAGGAGATAGTGTCAGACCGGGGTATTCAGTTTGTCTCCTGATTTTGGCGTTCTTTTTGTGCTCAAATGGTAATCCAGCTTTCCTTCTACTCTGCATATCACCCTCAATCCAATGGGGCTGTGGAATGGTCTAATCAAGCTCTGGAACAGTTCCTCCATTGCTATGTCTCAGATCACCACAATAATTGGTCTGAACTGTTACCTTGGGCAGATATTGCTCGTAATAGTGCTATTAATGCTTCCTCCAAGTTATCCCCGTTCATGGCGAATTATGGGTTTCAACCATCCTTGTTGCCCGATTAATTCATGTCTCAGGGTATTCCGGCTTTGGAGGAGCATCTCCGGCAACTCGGTCCACGTGGGTGCAGATTCAGGATTGCCTTCATCGTTCTATGCAGCGCCAAAAGTTCCAGGCTGATCATAGGCGTCTGCCCGCGCCTTCCTACCAGGTTGGTAAGAGGGTTTGGCTGTCCACCCGCAACTTGAACCTTCGTGTGCCTTCCAATAAACTGGCTCCCCGTTATGTTGGTCCTTTTCAAATACTCCGACAAGTCAATCCTGTGGCCTACGCTCTTTACCTTCCTCCTGCAATGCGCAACTCCAATGTTTTTCATGTCTCCCTCTTGAAACCATTGGTTTGTAATTGGTTTACCACTGTGTCCCCATCCTATCTTTGTTGACAACCATGAAGAATATGAAGTCAGCAGCATTATTGACTCTCGTATGTCCAGGGGCCGTGTACAGTATTTGGTTCACTGGAGGGGTTACGGTCCGGAGGAGTGTTCATGGGTTCCCTCCTCTGATGTTTATGCTCCCACCCTCCTCCGTGCCTTCCATGCCCGTTTCCCCAATAAGCCTTTTGTCCTCCCGCGGGGAGGGGTCGTTGAGGGGAGGGTACTGTCAGGGTTTTTTCCCTGCTTTGTCTGCCATGTGCTGCTGGCAGCCATTTTACTCACCTCTCTTGCTGACTCTGGTGCATAGTGTGTGATACTGCTCATTTCCTGCATGCCCTTTTATGGCCACACTAGTGTAAATCATCCATGTGAGACAGGTTGCAGTCTCAGAATTGTGATGTCATCACTTATTATTTAAAGGGCCTCTGTTCAGTATGCTTTGCCCTTGCGTTGTCTCAGACCTGTTTGTGAGTTCCAGTTCCTGTGTATTACCTGGCTGTCTGATGTCCCTCCTGGTTCCTGATCCCTGGCTTGTTCCTGACTGCTGTTCTCCTTGTTCCTGATTCCGGCTCGTCTGACTACTCGCTTTGGCTCCTCGTCTGACTACCAGCTCTGGTTTTGACTCCTGGCTTGTTATTTGACTTGAGGACTTTTTATTATTTTTTTGCTATTAATAAAGGTGTGATTATTTTTGCACTTCTCATCTCAGTCTGATTCCTGGCACCCTGACATTATGTTAGGTTAATTTATAGTTTAAACTTAGATTTTTTTTTATTTCACAGGTACGTTTTTATTTATTTTAAGATAGATATATTGTAATTTTAATTTAAAGTTAGGGGGGGTGTTAGGGTTTGGGGTTAATAGTTTAATATCGTTTTTTGTGATGTGGGGGGACGGCGGTTTAGGGGTTAATAGTTTTAGTTTAGTAGTTACGATGTGGGGGGCTGGAGGTTTTGGGGATTAATACTGTATTATAGTGTTGGCAATGTGGCAGTTTAGGGCTTAATAACTTTTATTATTGTCGGCGTTGTCGGGGAGCAGCGAAATAGGGCTTAATAATTTTTATTAGTGTTGGCAATGTTGGGGAGCAGCGGAATAGGGGTTAATAACTTTTATTAGTGTCTGCAATGTCGGGGAGCGGCAAAATAGGGGTGTTTAGACTAGGGTTTTATGTTAGGGTGTTAGGTTTAAACGTAACTTTCTTTTGTCCATAGACATCAATGGGGTTGTGTTACGGCGTTCTCCATTCCACGATCGCAGGTGTTAATTTTTTTTCTAACACTATCTCCCCATTGATGCACGAGCACGTAAAATCAGCCGTTGGCTTTTATGCGGTATGGAGCTTAACGCACCATAACGCACAGCACAAGGAGGCTTTTCAGTAACTCGTAATGGCAGTGCTATGGAGAGTGAAATAACGCACATTTTTTGGCATTAGTTTTGCACCCTGTTTAGCGCAAAACTCGTAATCTAGGTGTATATTAGGTATTTGATATAGTATTGATAGCGGTTATGTATCAGAAATAATAGAACATACTACATTAAAATAATTTCACAAAAAATAATTCAAGACATTCTCGCCTAGATTACGAGTTTTGCGTTAACAGGGGTGCGGTGCTAACGAGCAGTTTATGCTCACCGCTCACTTACAGACAGCACTGGTATTATGGGTTTTTAGAAACCCGGCATTAACCGCAAAAAAGTGAGCGAATAGCAAAATTTTGCTCCACATCTCACCTCAATACCAGCGCTGCTTACGTTAGCGGTGAGCTGGTAAAACATGCTCGTGAACGATTTCCCCATAGGAATCAATGGGGGAGAGCCGGCTGAAAAAAAAACCTAACACCTGCAAAAAAGCAGTGTTCAGCTCCTAACGCAGCCCAATTGATTCCTATGGGGAAATGTCTACACCTAACACCCTAACATGAACCCCGAGTCTAAACACCCCTAATCTTACACTTATTAACCCCTAATCTGCCATCCCCGACATCGCCGACACATACATTATATTTATTAACCCCTAATCTGCCGCTCTGGACACCGCCGCCACCTACATTATACTTATTAACCCCTAATCTGCCGCCCCCAACATCACCGACACCTACATTATATTATTGACCCCTAATCTGCCGCTCCAGACACCGCCGCCACCTAGATTATACTTATAAACCCCTAATCTGCCGCCCCCAACATCGCCAAACCCTACATTATATTTATTAACCCCTAATCTGCCGCCCCCAATGTCGCCTCAACCTAACTACATTTATTAACCCCTAATCTGCCGCCCACAATGTCGCCACCACTATAATAAAGTTATTAACCCCTAAACCTAAGTCTAACCCTAACCCTACCACCCCTAATTTAAATATAACTTAAATAAATCTAAATAAAATTACTACAATTAAATAAATAATTCATATTTAAAATGAAATACTTGCCTATAAAATAAACCCTAACGCGTCGATTTAGAGTTCTGCGTTAGCCGTCAAAACCAGCGTTAGGGGGTCCTAACGCTGGTTTTAGCCGCCCGCTGGTATTTAGAGTCAGTCTGGAAAGGGTCTAACACTCACTTTCCAGCCGCGACTTTTCCATACCACAGATCCCCTTATGTCAATTGCGTATCCTATCTTTTCAATGGGATCTTTCTAACGCTGGAATTTAGAGTCTTGGCTGAAGGGAGCGTTAGAAATCTAACGACAAGACTCCAGCCGCAGAAAAAAGCCAGGAGTTAAGAGCTTTCTGGGCTAACGCCAGTTCATAAAGCTCTTAACTACTGTGCTCTAAAGTACACTAACACCCATAAACTACCTATGTACCCCTAAACCGAGGCCCCCCCACATCGCCGCCACTCTATTAAATTTTTTTAACCCCTAATCTGCCGACAGCACACCGCCGCAACCTACATTATCCCTATGTACCCCTAATCTGCTGCCCTAACATCGCCGACCCCTACATAATATTTATTAACCCCTAAGCTGCCCCCCCAATGTTGCCGCTACCTACCTACACTTATTAACCCCTAATCTGCCGACCGGACCTTCGCCGCTACTCTAATAAATGTATCAACCCCTAATCCGCCTCACTCCCGCCTCAAAAACCCTATAATAAATAGTAGTAACCCCTAATCTGCCCTCCCTAACATCGCCGACACCTAACTTCAAGTATTAACCCCTAATCTGCCGACCGGACCTCACCGCTTCTCTAATAAATGTATTAACCCCTAAAGCTAAGTCTAACCCTAACACTAACACCCCCCTAAGTTAAATATCATTTAAATCTAACTAAATAAAATAAATCTTATTAATTAAATTATTCCTATTTAAAGCTAAATACTTACCTGTAAAATAAACCCTAATATAGCTACAATATAAATAATAATTATATTGTAGCTATTTTAGGAATAATATTTATTTTTCAAGCAACTTTGTATTTATTTTAACCAGGTACAATAGCTATTTAATAGTTACCTAGTTAAAATAATTACAAAATTACCTGTAAAATAAATCCTAACCTAAGTTACAATTAAACCTAACACTACACTATCAATAAATTAATTAAATAAACTACCTACAATTATCTACAATTAAATCAACTAAACTAAATTACAAAAACAAACAAACACTAAATTACAAAAACAAACAAACACTAAATTACAAAAAATAAAAAAAGATTACAAGAATTTTAAACTAATTATACCTACTCTAAGCCCCCTAAAAAAATAACAAAGCCCCCCAAAATAAAAAAATGCCCTACCCTATTCTAAAATAACAATTTTAAAGCTCTTTTACCTTATCAGCCCTTAAAAGGGCCTTTTGCGGGCCATGCCCCAAAGAAAACAGCTTTTTTGCATTTAAATAAACATACAATACCCCCCCCCCCAACATTACAACCCACCACCCACATACCCCTAATCTAATTCAAACCCCCCTTAAAAAACCTAACACTAAGCCCCTGAAGATCTTCCTACCTTATCTTCACCACGCCGGGTATCACTGATCCGTCCAGAAGAGGGTCCGAAGTCTTCATCCTATCCGGCAAGAAGAGGTCCAGAAGAGGTGTCCGAAGTCTTCATCCTATCCGGCAAAAAGAGGGCATCTGGAGCGGTAGACATCTTCATCCAGGCGGCATCTTCTATCTTCTTCCATCCGGCACGGAGCGGGACCATCTTGAAGCAGCTGACGCGAATCCATCCTCTTCTAACGACGTCCTAAGTCCGAATGAAGGTTCCTTTAAATGACGTCATCCAAGATGGTGTCCCTCGAATTCCGATTGGCTGATAGGATTCTATCAGCCAATCAGAATTAAGGTAGGAAAAATCTGATTGGCTGATTCAATCAGCCAATCAGATTCAAGTTCAATCGGATTGGCTGATCCAATCAGCCAATCAGATTGAGCTCGCATTCTATTGGCTGATCGGACCCTCTTCTGGACCTCTTCTTGCTGGATAGGATGAAGACTTCGGACCCTCTTCTGGACGGATCGGTGATACCCGGCATGGTGAAGATAAGGTAGGAAGATCTTCAGGGGCTTAGTGTTAGGTTTTTTAAGGGGGGTCTGGGTTAGATTAGGGGTATGTGGGTGGTGGGTTGTAATGTTGGGGGGGTATTGTATGTTTATTTAAATGCAAAAGAGCTGTTTTCTTTGGGGCATTTCCCGCAAAAGGTCCTTTTAAGGGCTGGTAAGGTAAAAGAGCTGTTAAATTTTTATTTTAGAATAGAGTAGGGCATTTTTTTTATTTTGGGGGGCTTTGTTATTTTTTTAGGGGGCTTAGAGTAGGTGTAATTAGTTTAAAATTCTTGTAATCTTTTTTTATTTTTTGTAATTTAATGTTTGTTTGTTTTTGTAATTTAGTGTTTGTTTTTTTTGTAATTTAGTTTAGTTGATTTAATTGTAGATAATTGTAGGTAGTTTATTTAATTAATTTATTGATAGTGTAGTGTTAGGTTTAATTGTAACTTAGGTTAGGATTTATTTTACAGATAATTTTGTAATTATTTTAACTAGGTAACTATTAAATAGTTATTAACTATTTAATAGCTATTGTACCTGGTTAAAATAAATAGAAAGTTGCCAGTAAAATAAATATTAATCCTAAAATAGCTACAATATAATTATTATTTATATTGTAGCTATATTAGGGTTGATTTTACAGGTAAGTATTTAGCTTTAAATAGGATTAATTTATTTAATAAGAATTATTTTATTTTGTTAGAATAAAATTATATTTAACTTAGGGGGGTGTTAGTGTTAGGGTTAGACTTAGCTTTAGGGGTTAATACATTTATTATAGTAGCGGTGAGGTCCGGTCGGCAGATTAGGGGTTAATAATTGTAGGTAGGTGGCGGCGACATTGGGGCGGCAGATTGGGGGTTAATAAATATAATATAGGGGTCGGCGGTGTTAGGGGCAGCAGATTAGGGGTACAAAGGGATAACGTAGGTTGCGGCGGTGTACGGAGCGGCAGATTAGGGGTTAAAAATAATATGCAGGGGTCAGCGATAGCGGGGTCGGCAGATTAGGGGTTAATAAGTGTAAGGTTAGGGGTGCTTAGACTCGGGGTACATGTTAGGGTGTTAGGTGCAGACTTAGGAAGTGTTTCCCCATAGGAAACAATGGGGCTGCTTTAGGAGCTGAACGCTGCTTTTTTGCAGGTGTTAGTTTTTTTTTCAGCTCAATCTGCCCCATTGTTTCCTATGGGGGAATCATGCACGAGCACGTTTTTTAAGCTGGCCGCGTCCGTAAGCAACGCTGGTATTGAGAGTTGCAGTGGCGGTAAATATGCCTGTACGCTCCCTTTTTGAAGCCTAACGCAGCCCTTCTGAGAACTCTAAATACCAGCGTTGTTTAAAAGGTGCGGGGGAAAAAAAACACGCGTAGCTAACGCACCCCTTTGGCCGCAAAACTCTAAATCTAGGCGTAAGATAGCTACAATATAACTAATAGTTACATTGTAGCTAGCTTATGGTTTATTTTTATTTTACAGGCAAGTTTGTATTTATTTTAACTAGGTACAATAGTTATTAAATAGTTATTAACTATTTAATAACTACCTAGTTACAATAAAGACAAATTTACCTGTAAAATAAAACCTAACCTAAGTTACAATTATACCTAACACTACACTATAATTAAATTAATTAAATAAATTAAATACAATTAAAGTGAAGGTAAAGTTTTACGTTTTAGCAAGCTTTATTATATTAGTCATCTATTATATAGTCTGATCGCTATGTTTTTTTTTAACTATTTGTATATAGATTATTGTATTATAAAACATTTTTATTTACGATCTCGGCCGGTCTTCGCTCCTCCCTCCATGGATTTCCGGGTTTTTCACTCTATTATGTACAGAGTGGTCCCACCCGCTCTATACGTACTTCCAAAGCACGTTCTAGATTGCCGGTTAACTTGCGCATGCACACACATCGCTGTATACTCTATTTGCGCCTGCGTGACTCAAATCATTTTATACCTAAAGCGCAGGCCTCAGTCCTCGTTGCAACATAGTATTGAATGAATATCTATTCATTCATTACTATGTTGTAAGAGAAGTCTAAACGCTGCAAGCTGTTTTCTCCGAAATTTACATTTGAAAGCTGAATTCTCAATTATTTGCCCTTGTGTTCTATATTTATAAATATAATGATTTATAAACTTTTGCTATTGAATGCTAAATCATATGTTGTAGTAATACTATAATACCGCAATTAGATAGTAAATAAATTTGAATACAATATGCATGCAAATAATAATTTCATAAACAAAATTGTTTACCACGTTAAAAATATAGACGTACTTTCGCTCGAAATAAAAAAAATTGCAGCGCTATTCTAAATGTATCAAAACTGGTTGCAGATACTGTT
Organism: Bombina bombina; assembly: GCF_027579735.1. NCBI lineage: Eukaryota > Metazoa > Chordata > Amphibia > Anura > Bombinatoridae > Bombina > Bombina bombina. The sequence continues at coordinate 918,059,360 of NC_069502.1, forward strand.
TCAATTTGAGGACGGAGTCAAGATTTCCTTTTGTCTTTCATAATCGCGCATGCGCTAAACTAGAGCGAGCCCGGCTTGGAAGGCAGAGGAAGTGATGCCAACGCATGCGCAGAACGTCAAGCAATGTTTTGACGTCAAATGACGGCCGTCTAATGGCCAGACTTACTATTGGCTGTTTCAAGAACGTGACCGGCCAAAAAAAAATAATTAAAAAACAGGCTGATTTGGAAAGGATTAGAAATGAAGTTAAAAAAGCTGATAACTCGGTAAATATATGAAAATAATGAAATTGATGACTTAAAGTACTACTAATTTTATAAGTATTTACATTGGAAATAATCGAATCGTGCTACGTTTACCTTCACTTTAATTACAATTAAATAAAATTATCTAAGGTACGAAACACCCCCCACTAAATTACAGAAAATAATAAAATAATTACAAGATTTTTAAACTAATTACATCTACTCTAATCCCCCTAACAAAATAAAAAAGCCCCCCAAAATAAAAAAAAGCCCTACCCTACACTAAATTACAAATAGCCCTTAAAAGGGCCTTTTGCGGGGCATTGCCCCAAAGTAATCAGCTCTTTTACCTGTAAAAAAAAAGTACAAATACCTCCCCCCAACATTAAAACCCACCACCCACACAACCAACCCTACTCTAAAACCCACCCAATCCCCCCTTAAAAAAAACACTAACCCCTTGAAGATCACCTTACCGGGAGACGTCTTCACCCAACCGGGCAGAAGTGGTCCTCCAGACGGGCAGAAGTCTTCATCCAACCAGGCAGAAGTGGTCCTCCAGACGGGCAGAAGTCTTCATCCAGACGGCATCTTCTATCTTCATCCATCCGGCGCGGAGCAGGTCCATCTTCAAGACATCCGACGCAGAGCATCCTCTTCATCCGGAGTCTTCTTACTAAATGACGGTACCTTGAAGTGACGTCATCCAAGATGGTGTCCCTTCAATTCCAATTGGCTGATAGAATTCTATCAGCCAATCGGAATTAAGGTAGAAAAAATCTTCAAGGGGTTAGTGTTAGTTTTTTTAAGGGGGGATTGGGTGGGTTTTAGAGTAGGGTTGGTTGTGTGGGTGGTGGGTTTTAATGTTGGGGGGGTATTTGTACTTTTTTTTTACAGGTAAATGAGCTGATTACTTTGGGGCAATGCCCCGCAAAAGGCCCTTTTAAGGGCTATTTGTAATTTAGTGTAGGGTAGGGCTTTTTTTTTATTTTGGGGGGCTTTTTTATTATGTTAGGGGGATTAGAGTAGGTGTAATTAGTTTAGAAATCTTGTAATTATTTTCTTATTTTCTGTAATTTAGTGTTTTTTTTCCGTACTTTAGATAATTTTATTTAATTGTAATTAATTGTATTTAATTTAGTTAATTCATTTAATTATAGTGTAGTGTTAGGTGTAATTGTAACTTAGGCTAGGTTTTATTTTACAGGTAAATTTGTCTTTATTTTAACTAGGTAGTTATTAAATTTTTAATAACTATTTAATAACTATTGTACCTAGTTAAAATAAATACAAAGTTGCCTGTAAAATAAAAATAAACTATTAGTTATATTGTAGCTAGCTTAGGGTTTATTTTATAGGTAAGTATTTAGTTTTAAATAGGAATAATTTAGTTAATTGTAGTAATTTTATTTACATTTATTGTAATTATATTTAAGTTAGGGGGGGTTAGGGTTAGACTTAGGTTTAGGGGTTAATACATTTAATATAGTGGGGGCGACGTTGGGGCGGAAGATTAGGGGTTAATAAATGTAGGTAGGTGGCGGCGATGTTAGGGACGGCAGATTAGGGGTTAATAATATTTAACTAGTGTTTGCGATGTGGGAGTGTGGCGGTTTAGGGGTTCATATATTTATTATGGTGGCGGCGATGTCCGGTTCGGCATATTAGGGGTTAAAATATTTATTTTAGTGTTTGCGATGTGGGGGGGCCCTCGGTTTAGGGGTTAATATGTAGTTTATGGGTGTTAGTGTACTTTTTAGCACTTTAGTTAAGAGCGTTATGCTACGGTGTTGTAGTGTAAAACTCTTAACTACTGACTTTTAAATGCGGTACCAGTCTTGACAGGAGAGGGTCTACCGCTCACTTTTGGTCAGACTCGTAATACCGGCGCTATGCAAGTAAGTGGATTTGCGGTATTTCCGAGTCTGGCCAAAAAGGTGAGTGGTACACCTGTACCTGCAAGACTCTTAATACCAGTGGGCGTTAAAAAGCAGCGTTGGGACTGGCCAACGCTGCTTTTTAAGCCTAACGCAAGACTCGTAATCTAGCCGTCTGTGTTTTATTTTGGTATGGTTGTGGTGGCTGATAATATTATACTAATAACATAATAACTGCTTAAAATTTACTCTAAGGTTAAATATTTTAGATATTCTTCTGTACTCGCTCAGTGCTGCACACTGTATTAGAGGGAACATTGATCTGGACCCACAGACTTATTTACTTTTATTTTTGCTAAAGCCCTCTTCCTCTGTAAAAAGAAAAGTACTACTCACATTATCATTTACAGTAACATCCCTTAATAGAATCTCACTATCTTTACCATCTGTTGTAAAGACTGAACAAAAGTACTCCCTTAAATAGTTTTCTATTCATCTCCTTATCCCTCTGTTAGTTTTTCACTTTTCACTGATATATCTAAAGAAGGTTTTGTCACCGTTTTGTACAGATTGTGCTATTTTCTCTTCTTTTGATGGGTTCTCCATTTTTCCATATCCTCTTCTGAGCCAGTGCGTTTGAATTTTTTATAGACTATCTGTTTTGTATTAATTGCATGTGCTACTTCTCTTGAAAACCATATTGCTTTTCTTTTTCTTTTACTTTTTACAAACAAGTCTAATACAGTGTTTAGTTGCATTTAGCATAGTATTTTTCAAATATTCCCACTGTTCTTGTACTCCTGTAATCTGTGCCACCCCTTTTTAGACATTAAAGGGACACTGAACTTTATAATTTACTTCTATTATCAAGTTGTCTTTGTTCTCTTGCTATCTTTATTTTAAAAGCAGGAATCTAAATCTTAGCAGCCAGCCCATTTTAGGTTCAGCACCATGGATAGCACTTGCTTATTGGAGGCTTACATTTACCCACCAATAAGCAAGCATAACCCAGGTTCTCAACCAAAAATGGGCCAGCTTCTATGCATCACATTCCTGCTTTTTAAATAAAGATATCAAGAGAACAAAGAAAAATTGATAATAGGAGAAAATTAGAAAGTTGCTTGAAATTGCATGCTCTATCTGAATCATGAAATAAAAAATTTGGGTTTAGTGTCCCTTTAATTTGCCCATGTAAGAAAAAACAGTAACTCTAAACTTTTGTTTTACTATGGTTGCACAGTGCCATATATATATATATATATATATATATATATATATGTGTGTATCTCAATGTCATATCTCATATCTTTGAGCCCTTATAACTTTTGTGTGCAATATATTTTGTGAATAATTTTTATTAGACAGTGTTATTATGAGTGTAACTGTACTTTGTAATGTATTTTTGATGTGTTTTGGGTAAGTTTTTTATTATTTTTTTTTATCTAAAACAGTCTGATTCCTAAGTTTTGATGGGCATGTTGTACACTGGTATCAATAATCTTTTATCACTACCTTTCGGTCGCAAACTTAGTATTTCTGTGCAGCTATCTTATATTTGAAGAGGAAGCAGAACTGGGAAAAAACATAATTTATGCTTACCTGATAAATTCCTTTCTTCTGTAGTGTGATCAGTCCACGGGTCATCATTACTTCTGGGATATTACTCCTCCCCAACAGGAAGTGCAAGAGGATTCACCCAGCAGAGCTGCATATAGCTCCTCCCCTCTACGTCACTCCCAGTCATTCGACCAAGGACCAAAGAGAAAGGAAAAGCCAAGGGTGAAGTGGTGACTGGAGTATAAATTAAAAAATATTTACCTGCCTTAAAAACAGGGCGGGCCGTGGACTGATCACACTACAGAAGAAAGGAATTTATCAGGTAAGCATAAATTATGTTTTCTTCTGTTAAGTGTGATCAGTCCACGGGTCATCATTACTTCTGGGATACCAATACCAAAGCAAAAGTACACGGATGACGGGAGGGATAGGCAGGCTCTTTATACAGAAGGAACCACTGCCTGAAGAACCTTTCTCCCAAAAATAGCCTCCGATGAAGCAAAAGTGTCAAATTTGTAAAATTTGGAAAAAGTATGAAGCGAAGACCAAGTTGCAGCCTTGCAAATCTGCTCAACAGAGGCCTCATTCTTGAAGGCCCAAGTGGAAGCCACAGCTCTAGTAGAATGAGCTGTAATTCTTTCAGGAGGCTGCTGTCCAGCAGTCTCATAAGCTAAACGAATTATGCTACGAAGCCAAAAAGAAAGAGAGGTAGCAGAAGCTTTTTGACCTCTCCTCTGCCCAGAGTAAACGACAAACAGAGAAGACGTTTGTCGAAATTCCTTAGTTGCCTGTAAGTAAAATTTTAGAGCACGGACTACATCCAGGTTGTGCAGTAGACGTTCCTTCTTCGAAGAAGGATTTGGGCACAAAGAAGGAACAACAATCTCTTGATTGATATTCCTGTTAGTAACTACCTTAGGTAAGAACCCAGGTTTAGTACGCAGAACTACCTTATCCGAATGAAAAATCAAATAAGGAGAATCACAATGTAAGGCTGATAATTCAGAGACTCTTCGAGCCGAGGAAATAGCCATTAAAAATAGAACTTTCCAAGATAACAACTTTATATCAATGGAATGAAGGGGTTCAAACGGAACGCCCTGTAAAACATTAAGAACAAGGTTTAAACTCCATGGTGGAGCAACAGTTTTAAACACAGGCTTAATCCTGGCCAAAGCCTGACAAAAAGCCTGGACGTCAGGAACTTCTGACAGACGTTTGTGTAACAGAATGGACAGAGCTGAGATCTGTCCCTTTAATGAACTAGCAGATAAACCCTTTTCTAAACTTTCTTGTAGAAAAGACAATATCCTAGGAATCCTAACCTTACTCCAAGAGTAACCTTTGGATTCACACCAATATAGGTATTTACGCCATATCTTATGGTAAATCTTTCTGGTAACAGGTTTCCTAGCCTGTATTAAGGTATCAATAACTGACTCAGAAAACCCACGTCTTGATAAAATCAAGCGTTCAATTTCCAAGCAGTCAGCTTCAGAGAAGTTAGATTTTGATGTTTGAAGGGACCCTGTATCAGAAGGTCCTGTTTCAGAGGTAGAGACCAAGGTGGACAGGATGACATGTCCACCAGGTCTGCATACCAAGTCCTGCGTGGCCACGCAGGTGCTATTAGAATCACTGATGCTCTCTCTTGTTTGATTCTGGCAATCAATCGAGGAAGCATCGGGAAGGGTGGAAACACGTAAGCCATCCTGAAGTCCCAAGGTGCTGTCAGGGCATCTATAAGGACTGCTCCTGGATCCCTGGATCTGGACCCGTAACGAGGAAGCTTGGCGTTCTGTCGAGACGCCATGAGATCTATCTCTGGTTTGCCCCAACGTCGAAGTATTTGGGCAAAGACCTCCGGATGGAGTTCCCACTCCCCCGGATGAAAAGTCTGACGACTTAAGAAATCCGCCTCCCAGTTCTCCACTCCCGGGATGTGGATTGCTGACAGGTGGCAAGAGTGAGACTCTGCCCAGCGAATTATCTTTGATACTTCCATCATAGCTAGGGAGCTTCTTGTCCCTCCCTGATGGTTGATGTAAGCTACAGTCGTGATGTTGTCCGACTGAAACCTGATGAACCCCCGAGTTGTCAACTGGGGCCAAGCCAGGAGGGCATTGAGAACTGCTCTCAATTCCAGAATGTTTATTGGCAGGAGACTCTCCTCCTGACTCCATTGTCCCTGAGCCTTCAGAGAATTCCAGACAGCGCCCCAACCTAGTAGGCTGGCGTCTGTTGTTACAATTGTCCAGTCCGGCCTGCTGAATGGCATCCCCCTGGACAGATGTGGCCGAGAAAGCCACCATAGAAGAGAATTTCTGGTCTCTTAATCCAGATTCAGAGAAGGGGATAAGTCTGAGTAATCCCCATTCCACTGACTTAGCATGCACAGTTGCAGTGGTCTGAGGTGTAAGCGTGCAAAGGGTACTATGTCCATTGCCGCTACCATTAAGCCGATTACCTCCATGCATTGAGCCACTGACGGGTGTTGAATGGAATGAAGGGTGCGGCAAGCACTTTGAAGTCTTGTTAGCCTGTCCTCTGTCAGGTAAATCTTCATTTCTACAGAATCTATAAGAGTCCCCAGGAAGGGAACTCTTGTGAGTGGAACGAGTGAACTTTTCTTTTCGTTCACCTTCCATCCATGTGACCTTAGAAATGCCAGTACTAACTCTGTATGAGACTTGGCAGTTTGAAAGCTTGAAGCTTGTATCAGAATGTCGTCTAGGTATGGAGCTACCGAGATTCCCCGCGGTCTTAGTACCGCCAGAAGAGCACCCAGAACCTTTGTGAAGATTCTTGGAGCTGTAGCCAATCCGAATGGAAGAGCCACAAACTGGTAATGCCTGTCTAGGAAGGCAAACCTTAGGTACCGGTAATGATCTTTGTGAATCGGTATGTGAAGGTAAGCATCTTTTAAATCTACAGTGGTCATGTACTGACCCTCTTGGATCATAGGTAAAATTGTCCGAATAGTCTCCATCTTGAACGATGGAACTCTTAAGAATTTGTTTAGGATCTTTAAGTCCAGGATTGGTCTGAAAGTTCCCTCTTTTTTGGGAACCACAAACAGATTTGAGTAAAACCCCTGTCCCTGTTCCGATCGTGGAACTGGATGGATTACTCCCATTAACAAAAGCTCTTGTACGCAGCGTAGAAACGCCTCTTTCTTTGTCTGGATTGTTGACAACCTTGACAGATGAAATCTCTCTCTTGGAGGAGAGTATTTGAAGTCCAGAAGGTATCCCTGAGATATTATCTCTAGCGCCCAGGGATCCTGGACATCTCTTGCCCAAGCCTGGGCGAAGAGAGAAAGTCTGCCCCCCACTAGATCCGATCCCGGATCGGGGGCCCTCAATTCATGCTGTTTTAGGGGCAGCAGCAGGTTTCCTGGTCTGCTTGCCCTTGTTCCAGGACTGGTTAGGTTTCCAGCCTTGTCTGTAGCGAGCAACAGCTCCTTCCTGTTTTGGTGCAGAGGAAGTTGATGCTGCTCCTGCTTTGAAATTACGAAAGGAACGAAAATTAGACTGTCTAGCCTTAGCTTTGGCTTTGTCCTGAGGCAGGGCATGGCCTTTACCTCCTGTAATGTCAGCGATAATCTCTTTCAACCCGGGCCCGAATAAGGTCTGCCCTTTGAAAGGTATATTAAGCAATTTAGACTTAGAAGTAACATCAGCTGACCAGGATTTTAGCCACAGCGCCCTGCGTGCCTGAATGGCGAATCCTGAATTCTTCGCCGTAAGTTTAGTTAGATGTACTACGGCCTCCGAAATGAATGAATTAGCTAGTTTAAGGACTCTAAGCCTGTCCGTAATGTCGTCCAGAGTAGCTGAACTAATGTTCTCTTCCAGAGACTCAATCCAGAATGCCGCTGCAGCCGTGATCGGCGCGATGCATGCAAGGGGTTGCAATATAAAACCTTGTTGAACAAACATTTTCTTAAGGTAACCCTCTAATTTTTTATCCATTGGATCTGAAAAAGCACAGCTATCCTCCACCGGGATAGTGGTACGCTTAGCTAAAGTAGAAACTGCTCCCTCCACCTTAGGGACCATTTGCCATAAGTCCCGTGTGGTGGTGTCTATTGGAAACATTTTTCTAAATATCGGAGGGGGTGAGAACGGCACACCGGGTCTATCCCACTCCTTAGTAACAATTTCAGTAAGTCTCTTAGGTATAGGAAAAACCTCAGTACTCGCCGGTACCGCAAAATATTTATCCAACCTACACATTTTCTCTGGTATTGCAACTGTGTTACAATCATTCAGAGCCGCTAACACCTCCCCTAGTAATACACGGAGGTTTTCCAGTTTAAATTTAAAATTTGAAATATCTGAATCCAGTCTGTTTGGATCAGAACCGTCACCCACAGAATGAAGTTCTCCGTCCTCATGTTCTGCCACCTGTGACGCAGTGTCTGACATGGCCCTAATATTATCAGCGCACTCTGTTCTCACCCCAGAGTGATCACGCTTACCTCTTAGTTCTGGTAATTTAGCCAAAACTTCAGTCATAACAGTAGCCATATCCTGTAATGTGATTTGTAATGGCCGCCCAGATGTACTCGGCGCTACAATATCACGCACCTCCCGAGCGGGAGATGCAGGTACTGACACGTGAGGCGAGTTAGTCGGCATAACTCTCCCCTCGTTGTTTGGTGAAATTTGTTCAATTTGTACAGATTGACTTTTATTTAAAGTAGCATCAATACAGTTAGTACATAAATTTCTATTGGGCTCCACTTTGGCATTGCAACAAATGACACAGGTATCTTCCTCTGAATCAGACATGTTTAACACACTAGCAAATAAACTTGCAACTTGGAATACAATTCAATTAGAATAATATTAAAAACGTACTGTGCCTTTAAGAAGCACAGAAGATCTATGACAGTTGAAAATTAATAAATTGAAACAGCTATAGCCTCAATCCTTGTAAACAACACAACTTTAGCAAAGGTTTAATCCCATTAGCAAAGATAACAAATTCTGAAAGCAGGAAACAAATTACAGAATAAACGTTTTTTATCTCAGTCAACTATAATTCTCACAGCTCTGCTGAGAGAAATTACCTCCCTCAAAATAAGTTTTGAAGACCCCTGAGCTCTGTAGAGATGAACCGGATCATGCAGGAAATACAATGAGCTGCTGACTGAAATATCTGATGCGTAGCAAAAGCGCCAAAAAACGGCCCCTCCCCCTCACACACAGCAGTGAGAGAGAACAGAAACTGTCAGAAAAAAGATTAAGCAACTGCCAAGTGGAAAAATAATGCCCAAACATTTATTCACTCAGTACCTCAGCAAATGAAAACGATTTTACATTCCAGCAAAAACGTTAAACATAATTTCTAGTTATTAACCAGCTTTATGTACTTCTTACAGTGTAATTCTAGTGAAGTACCATTCCCCAGAATACTGAAGTGTAAAGTATACATACATGACATTATATCGGTATGGCAGGATTTTCTCATCAATTCCATTGTCAGAAAATAAAAGCTGCTACATACCTCTATGCAGATTCATCTGCCCGCTGTCCCCTGATCTGAAGTTTACCTCTCCTCAGATGGCCGAGAAACAGCAATATGATCTTAACTACTCCGGCTAAAATCATAGCAAAAACTCTGGTAGATTCTTCTTCAAACTCTGCCAGAGAGGTAATAACACACTCCGGTGCTATTTTAAAATAACAAACTTTTGATTGAAGATATAAAACTAAGTATAATCACCATAGTCCTCTCACACATCCTATCTAGTCGTTGGGTGCAAGAGAATGACTGGGAGTGACGTAGAGGGGAGGAGCTATATGCAGCTCTGCTGGGTGAATCCTCTTGCACTTCCTGTTGGGGAGGAGTAATATCCCAGAAGTAATGATGACCCGTGGACTGATCACACTTAACAGAAGAAATCTTGCACACAGTCTTACAATAGTTTCAGACTCATGCATTACTGTGTTCTTAAATAAAGAATATTACCTCTATTGATAGCTGAGGAAAGAGAAAAAGTTTACAGGTTAAGATGTTTTGTGAAGTATTATATAAGAATTAAAAACTGCTATTTTTCCTTGCTGCAACATATTGCTACATCATGCAATTAGACAGGTATACTCCACCATGTACTTGTTTTAATCTACAATGCAAACTTTTTTGCAGCTGGGTCCTTCCACCTCTTGTAGAAACAGAATCCAAGAGCACAAGGGAGGCATGCTGGAGCCAGAAAGCTTACAGGTAGTTTATTCAGCAGTGTTACACAGGTGTAAGGAAGGTAATCAAAGACACCTGACGCGTTTCACGCATGTGCACCTGCACTTTATCAGAGGCTCTTGTAGAAACACAAGGTTTGGTTATGTATGGTTGACAACATTTAAAGGGATACAAAACAAAAAAAAAAACAACTTTCATGATTCAGATAGAGCCTGTGATTTTAAACAACTTTCTAATTTATTTCTATTATCAATTTTTCTTCAGTCTCTTGATATCTTTTATTGAAAAGCAGGGACGTATGCTTAGGAACCGGCCCATTTCTGGAGCACTATACGGCAGCAGTTTTGCAAGAATGTTATTCATTTGCAAGAGCACTATATGGCAGCACTATTTCCTGCCATGTAGAGCGCCAGATGCCTACTTAGGTAACCCTTTAACACAGATTATCATGAGAATGAAGCAAATTTGATAATAGAAATAAATTAGAAACTTTTTAAAAATGGTATGCTCTGTCTGAATCACAAAATAATGTTTTGGGGATTTCCCCTTTAAAAAAAATCCTACTGCACTTATTATTTTCTTTTTTGCTACTAGCTGCTTTGGGAAACTTTTGCATATATTTCCAAATTGTTCCAAAGACCAGAGTGTCACAGCAGAACAAAAATTTTACAAATGGGATACCGGTGTAGTAATTGACTTCATGAATATGGTACCAATAGACTAACTAGGGATGAATAAGGTCCCAGGCAATTCTTTCTCTTGCACTTCTAAAGATTTTAAAATACTGTATTTATCCTGTAGGGCTCTTTGGGAGGTTGAGTCGTTAATCTTTGGGGATAATTATCTTCTTTTTTGATGGAAATATGTTTTTTTTTATCAGTATCACTTGTAAAAGCATCCACACTGTCTGTGCCAGTTTGGAATTCAGATTCCTCAATATTTTACTCTGACTCATGAATAATTTCATATGCCACCTTAACATTAAAACATATTTTTTAGGCAACTAATATACTATATACTACATAGATCAACAACATTTTGTGTACAGGATTTTAATATCCCATTGAAGATAGTGGCTGCAAGTTTTTGTTTTATAGGTAGTTTTTTTTTTATTTGAGGTTCATTTAAAGGTATACAACATTGCATGAATAAAATTCTTATGTCACATGAGATAAGATATCAGTGTTACAAGAAGTTCTGACAATGAAAATTAGATTATAGAAAAACACAGAGCTAACAATACTGTATATAAACCATGTGAACATTATATTACTGGAATGTCTGTCACCTAGGGATCTTCTAAATAGTACAGTAGGGCTCACTTGGACCCTCTAGCATATACAACATTCTGACCTAGGAGACCCCCTATGACTCTCAAGTGATGAACCTCCTTTTTACAACATTTTATGTTTTGCGTATCAAATAAACTTGAAATATTATTCTTGTAGCTTAATAGGCCACTATTAGACCTAACTGAAATATCAACTCAGGGTGGGAGGGAAAAAATTATTTGATATGTTCAGTTTGCAGGTAATAGTGAAAAACATGGTGAAGGTTGCGGCATAGGTGAGAGAAGCCGCGTAGTTAGTTCTCCTTAACAAGGAGACACGTTGTGGGTTGGGGGGGAAGGTGGGTGTATATATATATATATATATAGTAGGTTATATGGTGTTAGAAACATGGAGCTGAGGGAGCTTTTTATGTTATAAATCAAGGTAAACATGCTGTGGTGAAACAGGGCATCACAGTATTGTGAAGAATCATATAAGGACCTGGTTTATTAATATATGTATAGAGAGGGTTACTCATGTATTAGATTGATGTAGAACCCAACCTACCAGAGTTTAAAAAAAAAAAAATCTTGATGAATAACTTTATCAAAAGTTTTGTAGTTCAGGTTTGGCACTATCAGGAGGTGGACTATATAGAATGCAGGGCCAGCCTGCATAAATATACATGTGAAATGCATAGATGAAAGGCTACATATGTTAGTATATAGGTTCTGTTGAGGCGCAAACATTTGGAGCTATCTATAAGGATTGATATATATATCTAATGGAGGACACTAGCATTTCCCATCTACCTATTTGGGCTTCTTTTCATAGATATGTTGTCCATGTCATCTATAGGGGTACGGATGAGAAGGCTCAGGGGCCTCGGCCGCAGACACCCAAGCCTTAGGGGCAGTAATGTTGTAAAATTGTATAGAACTGTAACCCTCCTATATTAACACATGAATACAGATGTCCCTCTTGTGCGAAATCCGTTTGGAAAAGAAGAAACACTTTTAATCAGCAGCATGCTGCTGTCAGCTATTATGCAAAGAGATAGGGTAGTTGTAGCTATGATAATGCAATATAGTCATACTTGATATAGCGTAGCTCAATTAGCAATAGCAAAACACATAGAGTATCTACCCAAATAAAATCATGCAGAACTAAAAGTACATCATTTACACATGCACTCACAGCCAACCTTACAATACTATAGAACACTTAGCTAGATTGATATCTATCTATGATATAAACAGTGGGGCCTAGATTAATACACAATCATATGAGCTATATTGAGCACCCAAAACAGGCAGAATGAGCAATGCAAATATAAGAGACCATGTTGCAGTAAGGGCATATGCAACCGACAATAGGGGTAGAATATAATAGAGGGGGGTCTCGGTATAACATTTAGCCCATTAGAGCAGTCAACAGAGTTGCTATTATATAGTTAGACAAGCAATAACTTTTGCATAATGAATAAGCTCAATTCCTTCTATGCCTAACCTATCTCATAGTAAGTTAAGTTCAGTGTAAGGTTCATTGCCCGACTTTTATGCTGGCTGCGTTGTTGTGGGAACCCAGGAGTCTTTTCCAGCGTGCGCAGCTTAGGACTCCATGAAGTAAGAGCTGACAATACGGATCCCCAGCTCACTGTACTAGTTTCTGCTGCTTGTATCCGCGCCGTCTGTGTCTTCAAGAATGGGGAACCTCCAGGATCCCACTGCCGTTCCAGCCCAGAGACGCAGCAACGGAAGCAGCAGAGATGGCGAACTCCGCAGGTTTGCGGTGTACCTTTTTCAGGGCCCTGTAACTGTAGGTCAGTAGTGCGGCCTGTGTCTTGTAGCGTGGAGAGGTGTCGGCAGGTTAGTTGACAGATGGGGGCCACGCAGCGATGAGTATCTCTCACCAGTGCCGCTACTAAGTCCCTGTTATGCTCACCCAGCTGTGAATCCTGTAATGTAAGCCTGCAATCCATCTCTCTGTCAGCATCTCGTCTCTTAAGCTCTTTTTCATTACAGGACAATGAGGGAAATCCCGGTGCAAGAAGTAAAGATGGCGACTGTGGTGTATTAAGTGCGCCTGTTGCGTGCTTCACCTCGTAGGCATCAGCAATGCGAAGATTGGGAGGTCCAAAAGCCTCATCTACTGCCTCTAGCAGAAGGTCATGGTGCCGATCTAGTAGATTCGCTAGCTGAGTCAAAAAAAGTGCAGCCATGCTTTCAGGCACTCGGTGTCCCCATGGGAGGTAGAGAGCAGGGATTAGAAGGGAAATTTAGACTCTTAGCGCTGCAATGTCCTCCAGTAGTACCCAGAAGGTAGTTTTCAGTATAAATCTCCCAAATAAAGATCCAAATGAGCTTTATCAATAATATAATCCATTAATATCATGGTAAATTGTAAGAGCTCCCAAGATTTGCGTCCTACTCCTGCGGTAGTTCGCTCCGCCCCCGTAGTTTTTTTTTTTAACATTGTTTTACGTAAAATTTATTTTTAACATTGTATTTATTCAACTGCTACAATTCCTCAACTTTACAGCTACTCCCATCAGTGCACACTCCTCTCTAACAGGTAATAAGTCTTGCATGAAATGACTCTGACTGCAGCAGTATTATCATGTTGGAGATTTTGTCAGTGTGAGTATTTACAACTATTCTGTTACATTCGAAGGGAGTGGACCCTGACCAAAGGTTGAGTAAGGGGCTCCAAATTTCTAATGGTGGCCCTGCACACAATACCCATTAAATGAATAAGGGGATTACCCATTTTCAAATGAGTTTTCATGTCCCTTTAGGGAGCAGATGACTGTCATAGAAATTGCAATCATCTGTATGTATGGTGCCTTTTATGGTGCTCTGGGCTATTAATGGGACCATAGCACCCCAAAATAAGGACTAAATCAAGACAAGGGGAACCTATTTTGAAGGAGGAGATACTACTTTTTCAAAGGGGGATTCACATGCCCAGGTAGCTATCCAGTGATCAATGTGGCAGTAGACAGGGCCATAGGCATATGGAACAACATTGGAGGGCTGGGGTATCTTCTATGTTGCTCCCCTTAATACATTTTACAGACGAGATCAGATATTTGAAAGCAACAATCCTCATATTTGAAATGAGCAAATGTGTGTCCATCCATCTGCTAATGAATTGTCATCATGACATTGACCCAATATCTCTTAGCATTAGTGCTATTTTGGAGCTTCAAGTGCTTTTTAAGAGGCCTTTATTACCCCTTCACAATAATAATATATCATAAGACCCCCACATTTTAAAGACTAAGGTTCGACAAATCAAATAAGGGGTTTCATGTCCTTATAACTATGAACTGATTGTCAAAGTAATAACCTGGCAGTAACCGCTAGCCTCATTTTGTTTTGTTAATGTTAGTTCTCATAGGTTGACAAAAGAGAAATCAAGATAAATGAGGAAAATAAATATAGAATTACGTTAACTCGTTTTTGTTATGCTGAGTGATTTTGGAAAGGGTTAGGAACATGCATACATTTTTAAAATGGGCTGAGATACCCCACTGGGAAATGAAAATTTTGTTTAATTTTAAAATATGTGTGTAATATATGTATGGTTAGTTATTTTATACTTGCTAATCTTCTGCATAATTTGCAAGATGGAGGCTATCACTGTTTAAACCTGCCCTCCGGCCTCCCTAACAGGCCAGATTTTAAGGATATCTTAACTAGAGCACAGGTGAAACAATCAGCTGATTAGTAAACATACGGCTAGATTACGAGTTTTGCGTTAGGCTTAAAAAGCAGCAATAGCCGGTCCTAACGCTGCTTTTTAACGCCCACTGGTATTACGAGTCTTGCAGGTACAGGTGTACCGCTCACTTTTTTGGCCAGACTTGGAAATACTGCAAATCCACTTACGTAAATTGCGTATCCTCTTTTTCCAATGGGACTTGCATAGCGCTGGTATTACGAGTCTACCAGAAAGTGAACGGTAGACCCTCTCCTGTCAAGACTGGTACCGCATTTTAAAGTCAGTAGTTAAGAGTTTTACACTACAACGCCGTAGCATAAAACTCTTAACTAAAGTGCTAAAAAGTACACTAACACCCGTAATCTACCTATTAACCCCTAAACCGAGGCCCTCCCACATCGCAAACACTTTAAAAAATTTTTTAACCCCTAATCTGCCGAACCGGACATCGCCACCACTATAATAAATATATTAACCCCTAAACCGCCGCACTCCCGCCTTGCAAACATTAGTTAAATATTATTAACCCCTAATCTGCCGTCCCTAACATCGCCGACACCTACCTAAATTTATTAACCTCTAATCTGCCACCCCCAACATCGCCGCCACTATACTAAAGTTTTTAACCCCTAAATCTAAGTCTAACCCTAATACCCCCTAACTTAAATATAATTAAAAGAAATCTAAATAAAAAAACTCCTATCATTAACTAAATTATTCCTATTTAAAACTAAATACTTAACAATAAAATAAACCCTAAGCTAGCTACAATATAACTAATAGTTACATTGTAGCCATCTTAGGGTTTATTTTTATTTTACAGGCAAGTTTGTATTTATTTTAACTAGGTAGAATAGTTATTAAATAGTTATTAACTATGTAATAACTACCTAGCTAAAATAAAGACAAATTGACCTGTAAAATAAAACCTAACCTAAGTTACACTAACACCTAGCACTGCACTATAATTAAATTAATTCCCTAAATTAAATACAATTAAATAAAATTAGCTAAAGTAAACCCCCCCCACTAAATTACAGAAAATAATAAACAAATTACAAGATTTTAAAACTAATTACACCTAATCTAATCCCCCTAACAAAATAAAAAAGCCCCCCCAAAATAAAAAAAGCCCTACCCTACACTAAATTACAAATAGCCCTTAAAAGGGCCTTTTGCGGGGCATTGCCCCAAAGTAATCAGCTCTTTTACCTGTAAAAAAAATTACAAATCCCCCCCAACATTAAAACCCACCACCCACACAACCAACCCTACTCTAAAACCCACCCAATACCCCCTTAAAAAAACCTAACACTAACCCCTTGAAGATCACTTAACCAGGAGAAGTCTTCATCGAACCGGGCCGAAGTCCTCAACGAAGCCGGGAGAAGTCTTCATCAGAGTCGGGCGAAGTGGTCCTCCAAACGGACAGAAGTCTTCATCCAGACGGCATCTTCTATCTTCATCCATCTGGCGCGGAGCGGGTCCATCTTCAAGACATCCGACGCGGAGCATCCTCTTCCATCCGACGGCTAACACTGAATGAAGGTTCCTGTAAATGACGTCATCCAAGATGGCGTCCCTTCAATTCCGATTGGCTGATAGAATTTTATCAGTCAAACAGAATTAAGGTAGACAAAATCCTATTGGCTGATCCAATCAGCCAATAGGATTGAGCTCGCATTCTATTGGCTGATTGGAACAGCCAATAGGATTTTTTCTACCTTAATTCCGATTGGCTGATAGAATTCTAGATAAAGACTTCTGCTCGTCTGGAGGACCACTTCGCCCGGCTTGGACGAAGACTTCTCCCGGCTTCGTTGAGGACTTCAGCCCGGTTGGATGAAGACTTCTCCCGGTAAAGGTGATCTTCAAGGGGTTAGTGTTAGGTTTTTTTTAAGGGGGCATTGGGTGGGTTTTAGAATAGGGTTGGTTGTGTGGGTGGTGGGTTTTAATGTTGGGGGGGTAATATTTTTTACAGGTAAAAGAGCTGATTACTTTGGGGCAATGCCCCAAAAAAGGCCCTTTTAAGGGCTATTTGTAATTTAGTGTAGGTTAGGGCTTTTTTTATTTTGGGGGGCTTTTTTATTTTGTTAGGGGGGTTAGATTAGGTGTAATTAGTTTAAAAATCTTGTAATTTGTGTATTATTTTCTGTAACTTAGTGGTTTTTTTGTACTTTAGCTAATTTTATTTAATTGTATTTAATTTAGGGAATTAATTTAATTATAGTGTAGTGTTAGGTGTTAGTGTAACTTAGGTTAGGTTTTATTTTACAGGTCAATTTGTCTTTATTTTAGCTAGGTAGTTGTTACATAGTTAATAACTATTTAATAACTATTCTACCTAGTTAAAATAAATACAAACTTGCCTGTAAAATAAAAATAAAACCTAAGATAGCTACAATGTAACTATTAGTTATATTGTAGCTAGCTTAGGGTTTATTTTATAGGTAAGTATTTAGTTTTAAATAGGAATAATTTAGTTAATGATAGGAATTTTATTTAGATTTATTTAAATTATATTTAAGTTAGGGGGTGTTAGGGTTAGACTTAGGTTTAGGAGTTAATAACTTTAATATAGTGGCGGCGACGTTGGGGACGGCAGATTAGGGGTTAATAAATGTTGGTAGGTGGCGGCGATGTTAGGGCCGGCAGATTAGGGGTTAATAATATTTAACTAATGTTTGCGAGGCAGGAGTGCGGTGGTTTAGGGGTTAATATGTTTATTATAGTGGCGGCGACATTGGGCGCGGCAGATTAGGGGTTAATAAGTGTAGGTAGGTGGCGGCGACATTGGGGGTGGCAGAGTAGGGGTTAATAAATATAATGTAGGGTTTGGCGATGTTGGGGGCAGCAGATTAGGGGTTCATAAGTATAATGTAGGTGGCGGCGGTGTCCGGAGCGGCAGATTAGGGGTTAATAGTTATAATGTAGGTGTTGGCAATGTCGGGGGCGGCAGATTAGGGTTAATAAGTGTAAGATTAGTGGTGTTTAGACTTGGGGTTCATGTTAGGGTGTTAGGTGTAAACATAAATTTTATTTCCCCACTGGAATCAATGGTGCTGCGTTAAGGAGTTTTACACTGCTTTTTGGCAGGTGTTAGACTTTTTTTCAGCCAGCTCTCCCCGTTGATTCCTATGGGGAAATTGTGCACAAGCACGTTACACCAGCTCACTGCTAGCATAAGCAGTGCTAGTATTGGAGTGCGGTAATGAGCAAAATTTTGCTATACGCTCACTTCTTGTCTGGTTTGTAAAAACCTGTAATACCAGCACTGTCTGTAAGTGAGCGGTGAGCATAAACTGCTCGTTAGCACCGCACAGCCTCTAACGCAAAACTCGTAGTCTAGGTGATAGTTATTTTACCTGCTCTCATCCAAGGTAATCCTGAAAACCTGAGCCGTTGGGGATGCTTGAGAAAAAAAATAAAAAATAAATGAGTTGTGTACATGGACACAAATGATATATTTTCTCTTCTGATTTTTTATTGTTAGTTTGAATTAAACAATATAGATATAAAATTCCTATGTTTTGCTGTTATCAAAGATGAGCTGATGCTAAATGTGGGGCAATAAATTGTAGGTTTAAAATATTTAGGAAATAATGAATCCTATGCTGCTATTTACAATAAAAAATTTTGTTTGCATTTCATATGGTGGCATTTCCTATATTATGATATTTCTGCAAACTTAAGTTATTTTCTAAAAATGCTTGATCTTATGAAAAATGATGGGTACATTGTGGGGTACCTCACAGAAAAATTGTTGAAATTTGAGTGTAAATGTAATGAGGGCCAAACAACTAAGAACTAAAAACACCTCTAGCAGAGCAGTATGAAATTGGCCCAGCAGTAAAATGGTTAAGCTAATTTTTTCTTATTCTAAACCACATGTAAATAATTGTATTCTGTGGGTCATTAATGTACATAACAACATAAATAATGTCAGCATCAATAAATACATCCCAAAGTACTCTTCCAGCCTTACACACCCACATGCCCACCATAGGTGTTCCCCCATTTTTTTTTACAAATGCCAAGGAACGCTACTCAAAAGCACTCACACCTTATAAACATACCACTGGGCACTCTAGATCCTTTAGTCACTCTTCCAGCCTTACACACTCACATGCCCACCATGGGTGCTCCCTTAATCTTCCACAAATCCCAAGGAACGCTACCCAAATGCACTCACACCTTATAAACACACCACTGGGTACTCTAGATCCTTTAGCCACACTTCCAGCCTTACACACTCACATGCCCACCATGGGTGCTCCCTTAATCTTCCACACATCCCAAGGAACGCCACTCAAATGCACTCACACCTTATAAACATACCACTGGGTACTCTAGATCCTTTAGTCACTCTTCCAGCCTTACACACTCACATGCCCACCATGGGTGCTCCCTTAATCTTCCACACATCCCAAGGAACGCTACCCAAATGCACTCACACCTTATAAACACACCACTGGGTACTCTAGATCCTTTAGTCACTCTTCCAGCCTTACACACTCACATGCCCACCATAGGTGCTCCCTTAATCTTCCGCACATCCCAAGGAACGCTACTCAAAAGCACTCACACCTTATAAACATACCACTGGGCACTCTAGATCCTTAAGCCACTCTTCCAGCCTTACACACTCACATGCCCACCATAGGTTCTCACTTAATCTTCCACACATCCCAAGGAACGCTACCCAAATGCACTCACACCTTATAAACACACCACTGGGCACTCTAGATCCTTAAGCCACTCTTCCAGCCTTACACACTCACATGCCCACCATAGGTTCTCCCTTAATCTTCCGCACATCCCAAGGAACGCTACCCAAATACACTCACACCTTATAAACATACCACTGGGCACTCTAGATCCTTTAGCCACTCTTCCAGCCTTACACACTCACATGCCCAACATGGGTGCTCCCTTAATCTTCCACACATCCCAAGGAACACTACTCAAAAGCACTCACACCTTATAAACATACCACTGGGCACTCTAGATCCTTTAGTCACTCTTCCAGCCTTACACACTCACATGCCCACCATAGGTTCTCCCTTAATCTTCCGCACATCCCAAGGAACGCTACTCAAAAGCACTCACACCTTATAAACACACCACTGGGCACTCTAGATCCTTTAGTCACTCTTCCAGCCTTACACACTCACATGCCCACCATAGGTTCTCCCTTAATCTTCCGCACATCCCAAGGAACACTACTCAAAAGCACTCACACCTTATAAACACACCACTGGGCACTCTAGATCCTTTAGTCACTCTTCCAGCCTTACACACTCACATGCCCACCATAGGTTCTCCCTTAATCTTCCGCACATCCCAAGGAACACTACTCAAAAGCACTCACACCTTATAAACACACCACTGGGCACTCTAGATCCTTTAGTCACTCTTCCAGCCTTACACACTCACATGCCCACCATAGGTTCTCCCTTAATCTTCCACACATCCCAAGGAACGCTACCCAAATGCACTCACACCTTATAAACACACCACTAGACACTCTAGATCCTTTAGTCACTCTTCCAGCCTTACACACTCACATGCCCACCATGGGTGCTCCCTTAATCTTCCACACATCCCAAGGAACGCTACCCAAATGCACTCACACCTTATAAACATACCACTGGGCACTCTAGATCCTTAAGCCACTCTTCCAGCCTTACACACTCACATGCCCACCATAGGTGCTCCATAATCTTCCACACATCCCAAGGAACGCTACTCAAATGCACTCACACCTTATAAACACACCACTGGGCACTCTAGATCCTTAAGCCACTCTTCCAGCCTTACACATCCATATGCCCACCATAGGTTCTCCATAATCTTCCACACATCCCAAGGAACACTACCCAAATGCACTCACACCTTATAAACATACCACTGGGCACTCTAGATCCTTTAGCCACTCTTCCAGCCTTACACACCCATATGCCCACCATAGGTGCTCCCTTAATCTTCCACACATCCCAAGGAACGCTACTCAAAAGCACTCACACCTTATAAACATACCACTGGGCACTCTAGATCCTTTAGCCACACTTCCAGCCTTACACACTCACATGCCCACCATAGGTGCTCCCTTAATCTTCCACACATCCCAAGGAACGCTACTCAAATGCTCTGAAACCCTTACAGACACACCACTAGGCACTTTTAGCCCCTCTTCCAGCCTTACACACCTCCATGCCCACCATAGGTGCTACCCCATTCTTCTGCACATCCCAAGGAACGCCACTCAAATGCACTCACACCTTATTGACACACTACTAGGCACTCTAGATTCTTTAGCCACTCTTCCAGACTTACACACCTACATGTACACCATAGCTCCCCCATTTTTCCACACATCCCAAGGAACGCTATTTAAATACGCTCACACCCTTATAGACACACCACTAGGCACTTTAGAACCTTTAGCCACTCTACCAGCCTTATACACTCCCCTACATATACCCTTATTAACAACATCTATGGAATTTGATATTGTTTAAGGTGTGAACTTTCAGGAAAGATATAATTCTTAGCGGATAAATTACAGATCAGTTGGATAATGTAATGCAGTCATTTGAAAGGTGTCTGCTTTTAGTTCAAACATCAATTCACCATACTGGCATGTGGGCCGCATCATTTTACAAATGTGTTGGTTGTGGTAGCCAAAGGGTTAACAAAAATGGTTGCTATCTATGCACTCAGGAGACGTAGGACATTTTTTTATTTGAATAGCTTTTTTCTTAACTACCACATCTGCTGCCTGCAGGCTCGCCAGAAACAGTAGTTATGAAGCAGCGGTCTAAAGACCGCTACTCCATAGCCCTGTCCGCCTGCTCAGAGCATCGCCCGAGAACGATCAGGTGGATTGACACCCCCTGCTGGCGGCCAATTGGCCCCGAATCTGCAGGGGGGCGGTGTTGCACCAGCAGCTCACAAGAGCTGCTGGTACAATGCTGAATACGGAGAGCGTATTGCTCGCCATATTCAGCGAGGTCTGTCGGACCTGATCCGCACTGTCGGATCAGATGCGACAGACCTTTAATAAATAGGCCTCATAGCGTGGTCTTGCTGACATCTGCAAGACATGCATTATAAACAAAGCCGGATAAAAGGACATGTGTATGTTGGCTGTCGTTAAAGGGTTAAATAGTTTTTTCCACCATGATTTCAATACAAATTAAAAAATTTCTACACAATACAATTTTTTTAGATTTTTAAATGCAATTAAACAATACATTTTTTTCAGAATATTTTATTTCAATCTACCAGTTATTCATTTTACAAGACTTTAAATAACATTTTTTTGTTAGCCTTATTGTAATGTACGAATCGCCTTCAAATAGTGAAAGGTACAGTAAAGTCAAAATTAAACTTTCATGATTCAGATAGCGCATGCATTTTTAAACAACTTTCCAATTTACTTTTATCATAAAATTTGCTTTGTTCTCTTAATGATCTTTGTTGAAGGATAATCCTAGGTAGGCTCATAGGCTGATTTCTAAGCCTTTGAAGGCCACCTCTTATCTCAGTGTATTTTATTAGCTATTCACAGCGAGTAGTGCTAGTTCATGTGTGCAGTTTAGATAAATTTGTGCTCACTCCAGTGGAGTCAACGCTGATTGGCTAAAATTCTAAAAAGTTTTTAAAAAGTGTTCAGATAAGGGGGCAGTCTGCAGAGGCTTAGATACAAAGTAATCACAGAGGTAAAGATTATATGAATATAACTGTGTTGGTTATGCAAAACTGGGGAATGGGTAATAAAGGGATTATCTATCTTTTTAAACAATAAAAAATGTCAAGTAGGCTGTACATTCCAGCTAAATTTATAATGTACAGTTTTGAACAGCAGTATTTTTGAAATATGCATGTATTATAAAAAATGCTTCTAGTTAAAGCAATAGCTGTTTCAAGTGTGTACGTAAAGTGATGGCAAACTTTACGTTTTAATATCAGGTACAAAAAGAAATAAAAAGAAGGTGCCTCGGTGCAATACAATTTCACAAAGTAGAATTATTTCCTTTATGTGGCAAATAATATACTCACAAGTGGAGCAGCGCCAAACGTACTGATTGAAACAGACTGAGATCTCACAGTGTCTCAGCTCACTGAACTCAGGCCTGAGGAAATAGCCAGCAAGGCTGAGAAACACGTTGCGTACCTGTTTTAAGAGCTAGATATGCTTATCAGCTCTATAAGATTTGAATATGCTTTTAGTAAATGGTGTTTTATTTGTTTAAAACCATTTGTGTTCACATTATTATTCCTGTGAGGCTGATTGAGCCCAGCTGGGAGTAGCAGACTCCACACCCTGGTTCAGTGAGCTGAGACACTGTGAGATCTCAGTCTGTTTCAATCAGCACATTTGGTGCTCCACTTGTGAGTATATTATTTGCCACATAGAGGAAATAATTCTACATTGTGAAATTGTATTGCACCAAGAGGCGCCTTCTTTTTATTTCTCCTTGTCTTAGATTATCTTGTGCATGTTTTTGAGAAGAGCGGCCACTATAGTTTCCTAATACCAAGACTATCTTTAAGAACATTTGGACATTTTCTTTTCTGAATCCTAAGGGATACAGCATGTGGGGTTGTGCGCATCCTAGGATCCCGGAGTGGTAACACTGATTTGGAAATTTGCATTGTAAAATCAGGTACAGAATCCAAGTGATATTTTACAGGGACTTAAATTGATCACTTCTAATAAAGATGCTCTGTATACCCCGATATCCTGCACTCTGGATTTTTTTTATCCAATCAGTGCTCTCCCATATGGCACTTTTTTATAGCTAGAGTGCCAATTGGAAAACAGTTCAAACCGTTACCTCACCAAAACATATTTATTTAAAAAATTCTTTTTGGTGATATTTCTTGGAGAATTTCACTAGTCCAGAGAGCTTTAGATTACAGAGCCTTTAGTTATATGCAATCAACAGTGCGATATTAATGTATTAGAACATTATTTTTATTGCAATTGTATGTCTCTGTTTAATTTAGGTTTCTAATTAATTTCCCATTTCCCTTTACGCTATACCATTTGGCACCTGTTCCTGGCATTAATGCCACATGCTGATTTTTGCTACAAGTAGTATTTATGGAATTATTTACAGGTAAAAAGCATTTGATATGTTTGCATTTTTCTCAGTATTTCTATAAACATAAGATTGGAATCTGCAATCATTTCTTCCACTGTGCTGTTATTCAGGACGTCAGTAATCTGCTGGAACACTGAAATCCAACAGGAAACATTCCTAATAAAAAAAAAAAGAAAGGCTTTAAAAAAAGACAAAACAACCTTTATCTGAGTCTTTCTGCCAGGATGAATGACTTAATATCAAACACAAGGAACCTAAAATTAGAAGCAAACTAAAGCAGGATGCATTGTCATTTCTAAGGTTAATGAGCTAGACTTTACAATACTGATCCAGGAAGCTTAAGTTACGTCTTTTGGCCTGATAGCTATTTAATGACTTAGAAGTTAGAAATGGGAGGAAGACGCAATATTTTGCAAGGTTAAAAAAAGTATATTTATGCATAAAGGGTTTTCAGAGTATATTTTTATCTTTTAAAGGGAAACAAAACCTATTATTTTTTTGTTTTATGTTTCAGATAGGGCATGTAATTTTAAACTACTTTCCAATTTACTCAGGAGCAGCAATACACAACTGAACGCAATGGGCTCCTTTTACCAAGCAGAGATTGCTGCTTTGGAGGCCTGACGTTTCAGGCTCGCCTGAGATGATAGATTTAAATCATCTTGATCTGATCCCATGGGGTGATAGACAACCCCTACTAGTGGCCCATTGACTGGTCTGGTGGACGTGATTTGCAGTAGTAAATCATGTCTGCCCCACCCATAGTAAATTGAGCCCAATGTGTGAGCCAGGGCTGCACTGGGAATAAAAATCAGACCTGAAAAATGTGAAGACTAGCTTATTTTCCATTGAGTCTGTAGAATACACATGCCCCATTTTGCTCAAGTTGATTACTGGGATACACCTGGTAGGCCAATTGGGCCTTGGTGCAGCCAACAATCAAGCTAGCTCCCAGTAGTGGATTGCTGATCCTGATCCTTCTTAAATTTGCATGTCAACAAAGAATACAAAGAGAATAAGGCAAATTTGATAATAGAAGTAAAATAGAAAGCTGCCTAAACCAGTAGCACACAATTTTTTTTACTTTGAGGGCCAGTCACTTATGGCAGGATTGACAGGGGGGCGCCATTAAATTATATTACATTTATGCTAAAGATAACACTTAAATTAAATTAAATTGTATGCTTAAAGGGACATTAAACACTGTGAGATAGTAATATAAAATGATGAATCGTATATATAAGAAAACTCTGGAATAGACTTTCAATATTTATTCTGGCCCCTTTTCCTGTAATTCCATTCAGAAATTGTGAGCTTTTCAGTGCCTGTTAGAAAAGGAAGTGCTGAACACTGTTATATGCCACACAGCCATTGGCTGCACACTCTAGTGATCTATTTATAACTGTCCCTAATTGGCCACAACAGAAAAAGTAACCTAAGTTACAACATGGCAGCTCCCATTGTTTTATAGCCACTAAAACTTTCCACTTATTTGTCACTATTTTAACAACTAATGAAACTTTAAAAAATACATCTACTTGTTATTATTCACAGACTAATCTTTACTTTGAAAGCTTCATTCTATATAGCATTTATGTAGTGTTTAGTGTCCCTTTAACCCTTTAAGTGTGCATGAGGACATGTGGCCGTCATCCACACAATAAGGCCGATTTACCAAGTGTCTGTCCGATATGATCCGCTCAGCAGATCATGTCCGACAGACATCGCTGAATGCCGCCAGCATACACTGTCGGCATTTAACATTGCACAAGCAGTTCTAGTGAACTGCTTGTGCAATGCCGCCCCCTGCAGGTTCGTGGTCAATCAGCCGCTAACAAGTTTTACAAGTTACAAGTTTTTATTAAGGTGTTAAACCTGTTGCGGCTATTAGGACGTTCCATGTCCTCCTAACAACACTGGGCTTTAACATGGTTAGAATGGCATGTAACGTCCTAACATTTAAAGCGTCCTGCTCCCTTCTGTGTTGAAAAGACAGGAGGATCTGAATGGTGGAAATGCTCAGCATTGTAGGCAATTCCCCAGATCCAATCAGTGACATTGGAGTCCCGTGATCTCAGCTGTGATCACGTGACTTCCTGTTCAGCCGGTTTGTTTAAATTGGAACTTCGTTCCAATCTTGTCCATTTGCCCCTGTCCTGAAGGGGATTAAATAACTCATTGAGGGCAGCCCCTACAAGTCCATATAGTGAATTAGAGTATCCTTTTAAGGGACACTAAGGTCAAAATTAAACTATCATTGTTTAGACACAGAAAGAAATTTAAATAAATATATAATATTTTCTACTGTTACAAAATTTGTTACTAGACTGAGGAATGTGCACGTCTTTATTACTCACTAGCAGCAATGTGTTTTCTAACAACCTTTTTAGCAATATAGTCAATTTTATTCTTTTATTTGGATGCTTTATATGAATCATTAAAGTATTACATTTGACTTTAATGTCCTTTAAACTTTGCTGGAAAATTTCTTATACAGCTGATTTGAGTGAAGAATTTTAAATAAGTTACTGCATTATATACAACTAAAAAAAATGTTTCAGTCCTCAATTTTTCCCAAAAAACAAACAAACAACAACAAAAAAAAAAAAACGTTTTTACTGAAAGCTCTTCTGCTTGGCCAGTTCTCTTATTTAAATGTCAGATATTTTCTTCTTCCTTTGGAAACTATGATAAGAAATCGGTTAAAAGGGAAAGACAAAACAAATCTACAGGACACTGATGAGGATTTCCTTGTTCATATGTCTAGAAGGATTTAGACCATAAGTGCATTGAGGGCATATCATGACTTCTTTCCATTAGTTATTGATAAAAAATATATATATATATTTTGCATAGAAAATACAATGGAATCCATTTTTTCTTGCAAAACATTTGCATAAAGTTGTATTGCACACTCATAATATTCCTACCTATAGTGATTCATTTACTGTGTCATTTTACATAAACATTTTGTAAATGTAAAATAGTAGTTAAAAAATAAATAAAAGAAAAAAGCAGAAGAAAAATAAAATAAATCAATATAACAAGATTACACCTGATCAATGAATCACAAAATAAAAAACCCCACAAAACCCATAAAATTTTAACATATATATATTGTATATACTGTATATATATATATATATATATATATATATATATATGACAAAATCCTCCAAACTAAAACATTTTCTTTAGTTCCAATTGTATTAAAATACATAAAATATTGTTATTTGAGTATATATGTATAAGATACATATTAGATGCCAGTTTTAACACCTACATGTGCCCTCTGTATAAGCCAGTAAACCACTTATGAAAACATTTATTTCCTGTTTCAATATTAGTTTTATATTTATAACACATTTACTAAATTGAAGAGATTTTTTTTTATTTTAAAGGGACATAAAACCTCCAATTTATCTTTCATGATAAGATTTCAGATAGAGCATATAATTTAAACAATTTATAATTTGTTTCTATGATCAATTTTGCTTCATTCTCTATCTCTATCTGTTATTGAAGGAGCAGCAATACACTACTGGGACCTAGCTGAACAGTGAGCTAATGCTACGATCTATATATATATATATATATATATATATATATATATATATATGCAGCCACCAATCAACAGCTAGCTCCTTAACAAATTAGATAGTAGAAGTACTTTGATTTTTTTTTTTTTTTAAATTGTATGCTCTACCTGAATCATGAAATCATTTTTTGGGGTTTCATGTTCCTTGAATAACCCCATACGCATATTCAGCAGTCATTAAAATTATTATAGTTGCCAGATTTAGATTTTTATGAAAACTACTCTGCCACTTTTTTTTTTAAATATAGGTAATTTCTCTTGTCTCTGAATTATATGTGGTTATAACTTTAACTTGTAATTTTTGGGGTTTTGCTTTTTCAAAAATAGGTATATTTGTCAATTGATTTGATTTTTTAATAGGAGCCTTCTAAGTTATTTTTTTTTGGTGAATATTTTTAAGCATCCCTTTTCTACATTTTTTTTTAACGTCTCAACGTCTTTTTCTTTCATGTAATTGGCAAGAGTCCATGAGCTAGTGATGTATGGGATATACATTCCTACCAGGAGGGGCAAAGTTTCCCAAACCTCAAAATGCCTATAAATACACCCCTCACCACACCCACAATTCAGTTTTACAAACCTTGCCTCCTATGGAGGTGCTGAAGTAAGTTTGTGCTAGATTTCTACGTTGATATGCGCTTTGCAGCATGCTGAAGCCTGGTTTTCCTCTCAGAGTGCAATGAATGACAGAGGGTTGTGAAGGGAGTATTACCTATTGAATGCTGTGGTCATCCTATCGGGGATCTATTTCATAGGTTCTCTGTTATCGGTCATAGAGATTCTTCTCCTACCTCCCTTTTCAGATCGACGATATACTCTTATATATACCATTACCTCTACTGATTCTCGTTTCAGTACTGGTTTGGCTATCTACTATATGTAGATGAGTGTCTTTCGGTAAGTATGTCTTATTTTATTTATGACACTCTCAGCTATGGTTTGGCACTTTATATGTAAAGTTCTAAATATGTTTTATACTTATATTTTCAATGATTCAGGTTAATCAGTATATTTCCTTCTTACAGACTGTCAGTTTCATTTTTGGGAAATGCACATGAATAAATTTTTTTCTTACCTGAAAATTTGTCAAATTTAATTTTTCTTTCTAAATTGCGGGCTGTTAGGCTCGCGGGTGCAAAAAATGCTAGAATTTATTGCGTCATTTTTGGCGAGAGACTTTTTTGGCGCGAGAATTAAGTTTGTTGACGTTAATGTCGTCATTTCTGGCGTCGTAGTTGACGTTGAAAGTTTTCACGTACTTGCGTCATATATGACGCTCGTGTTTCTTGCAGACGTTTTTAGCGCCAAATTTTTTTGTCAATGTGGGCGTCATACTTGGCGCCAGTTTTTTTGACATTATTTGAGTCTTTGTTTCTTTTTGCTTCTGGTTTCCAGAGGCTTATTCTGTTTGCATTTTTTCCCATTCCTGAAACTGTCATTTAAGGAATTTGATCATTTTGCTTTATATGTTGTTTTTTCTATTACATATTGCAAGATGTCTCAATCTGACCCTGTATCAGAATCTACTTCTGGAATGCTGCTGCCTGATGTCGGTTCTACCAAAGCTAAGTGCATTTGTTGTAACTTTGTGGTAACTGTTCCTCCGGCTGTAGTTTGTGTTAGTTGTCATGATAAACTTTCAAAATCAGACAATATTTCCATTAGTAGTAGTCCATTACCTGTTGTTGTTCCTTCAACATCTAATGTTCAGGATATTCCTGTTAATGTAAGAGAATTTGTTTCTAATTCTATTCAGAAGGCCCTGTCTGTTATACCACCTTCTAATAAACGTAAAAGGTCTTTTAAAACTTCTCATAAATTAGATTAATTTTTAAATGACCGCCAGCATTCTGATTTATCTATCTCTGATGAGGAACTATCTGGTTCAGAAGATTCTGCCTCAGATATTGACACTGACAAATCTTCATATTTATTTAAGATGGAGTTTATTTGTTCTTTACTTAAAGAGGTGTTGATTGCATTAGATATGGAGGAGTCTAGTCCTCTTGATATTAAAACCAGTAAACGTTTAAATTCAGTTTTTAAACCTCATGTAGTTATTCCAGAGGTTTTTCCAGTTCCTGATTCTATTTCAGATGTAATTTCTAGGGAATGGAATAGTTTGGGTACTTCATTTACTCCTTCTTTAAGGTTTAAGAGAGTGTACCCTTTGCCGACTGATAGATTGGAAATTTGGGAAAAAATCCCCAAAGTTGATGGGGCTATCTCTACTCTTGCTAAACGTACTACTATTCCTACGGCAGATAGTACTTCTTTTAAAGATCCTTTAGACAGGAAGCTTGAATCTTTTCTAAGGAAGGCTTATTTATGTTGAGGTCATCTTCTCAGGCCTGCTTTTTCTTTGGCTGATGTTGCTGCGGCTTCAACTTTTTGGTTGGAAGCTTTAGCGCAGCAAGTACCAGATTATAATGTGTATAGCATTGTTAAGCTTCTTCAACATGCTAATAATTTCATTTGTGATGACATTTTTTATATCATTAGAATTGATGTCAGGTATATGTCTTTAGCTATTTTAGCTAGAAGAGCTTTATGACTTAAATCTTGGAATGCAGATATGACTTCTAAGTCAACGTTGCTATCTCTTTCTTTCCAAGGTAATAAATTATTTGGTTCTCAGTTGGATTCTATAATTTCAACTGTCACTGGGGGGAAGGGAGCTTTTTTGCCTCAGGATAAAAAATCTAAGGGTAAATTTAGGGCTGCTAACCATTCCTTTTGTCAGAATAAGGAACAGAAGCCTGACCCTTCCCCTAAAGGAACGGCTTCCAATAGTAAGCCTTCTCCAGTCTGGAATAAATCCAAGCCTTTTAGAAAATCAAAACCAGCCCCCAAGTCCGCATGAAGGTGAGGCCCTCATTCCAGCACAGCTGGTAGGGGGCAGGCTACGATTTTTCAAAGATGTTTGGATCAATTCAGTCCAAAATCATTGGATTCAGAACATTGTTTCTCAAGGGTACAGAATAGGTTTCAAGATAAGACCGCCTTTGAGAAGGTTCTTTCTCTCACGCATTCCAGCGAACCCAGTAAAGGCTCAGGCTTTCCTGAAATGTGTTTCAGACCTGGAGTCATCTGGGGTAATTGTGCCAGTTCCATATCGGGAACGGGGTCTGGGGTTTTATTCAAATCTGTTCATTGTACTAAAGAAAGAGAATTCTTTCAGACCAGTTCTGGATCTAAAGATTTTGAATCGTTATGTAAGAATACCTACATTCAAGATGGTGACTATAAGGACTATTCTGCCTTTTGTTCTGCAAGGGCATTATATGTCCACAATAGACTTACAGGATGCTTATCTTCATATTCCAATTCATCCAGATCACTATCAGTTCCTGAGATTCTCTTTTCTAGACAAGCATTACCAATTTGTTGCTCTTCCTTTTGGCCTAGCAACAGCTCCAAGGATCTTCTCAAAGGTTCTCGGTGCCCTTCTCTCTGTAATCAGAGAGCAGGGTATTGTGGTGTTTCCTTATTTGGATGATATCTTGGTTCTTGCTCAGTCTTTACATTCTGCAGAATCTCACATGAATCAACTTGTGTTGTTTCTTCAAGAACATGGTTGGAGGATCAATTTAGCAAAAAGTTATTTGATTCCTCAGACAAGGGTAACCTTTTTAGGATTCCAAATAGATTCAGTATCCATGACTTTGTCTCTAACAGACAAAAGACATCTGAAATTGGTTTCAACTTGTCAGAACCTTCAGTCTCTATCATTCCCTTCAGTAGCTATGTGCATGGAAGTTTTAGGTCTCATGACTGCAGCATCGGATGTGATCCCCTTTGCTCGTTTTCACATGAGACCTCTTCAGCTGAACCTTTGGTGCAGGGATTATACAAAGATATCACAATTGATATCCTTAAATCCCAATACTCGACTATCTCTGACTTGGTGGTTAAATCACCACCGTTTAGTTCAAGGGGCCTCTTTTCTTCGACCAACCTGGACTGTGATTTCAACAGATGCAAGTCTTTAAGGTTGGGGAGCTGTCTGGGGATCTCTGACAGCGCAGGGGGTTTGGAAATCTCAAGAGGCGAGATTACCAATCAATATTTTGGAACTCCGTGCGATTTTCAGAGCTCTTCAGTTCTGGCCTCTTCTGAAGAGAGAATCGTTTATTTGTTTTCAGACAGACAATGTCACAACCGTGGCGTATGTCAATCATCAAGGTGGGACTCACAGTCCTCAAGCTATGGAAGAAGTATCTCGGATACTTGCATGGGCGGAATCCAGCTCCTGTCTAATCTCTGCAGTTCATATCCCAGGTATAGACAATTGGGAAGCGGATTATCTCAGTTGCCAGACTTTACATCCGGTAGAATGGTCTCTTCACCCAGATGTGTTTCTTCAGATTGTTCAGATATGGGGGCTTCCAGAAATAGATCTGATGGCTTCTCATCTAAACAGGAAACTTCCCAGGTATCTGTCCAGATCCAGGGATCCTCAGGAGGACGCGGTGGATGCGCTGTCACTTCCTTGGAATTATCAACCTACTTATATCTTTCCACCTCTAGTTCATCTTCAAAGAGTGATTTCAAAAATCATAATGGAACGTTTGTTTGTACTGCTGGTAGCTCCAGCATGGCCACACAGGTTTTGGTATGCGGATCTTGTTTGGATGTCCAGTTGCCAACCTTGGCCACTTCCGTTAAGGTCAGACCTTCTATCTCAAGGTCCGTTTTTCCATCAGGATCTCAAATCATTATATTTGAAGGTATGGAGATTGAACGCTTAGTGCTTAGTCATAGAGGTTTCTCTGACTTGGTGATCAATACTATGTTGCAGGCTCGTAAATCTGTGTCTAGAAAGATTTATTACCGAGTTTGGAAGACTTACATTTCATGGTGTTCCTCTCATAAGTTCTCTTGGCATTCTTTTAGAATTCCTAGAATTTTACAGTTTCTTCAGGATGGTTTGGATAAGGGTTTGTCTGCAACTTCCTTGAAAGGACAAATCTCTGCTCTTTCTGTTCTGTTTCTCAGAAAAATTGCTAATCTTCCTGACATTCATTGTTTTGTACAGGCTTTGGTTCGTATCAAGCCTGTCATTAAGTCAATCTCTCCTCCTTGGAGTCTTAATTTGGTTTTGAGAGCTTTACAGGCTCCTCCGTTTGAGCCTATGCATTCTTTGGATATTAAGTTATTTTCTTGGAAAGTATTGTTTCTTTTGGCTATCTCTTCTGCTAGAAGAGTTTCTGAATTATCTGCTCTTTCTTATGAGTCTCCTTTTCTGATTTTTCATCAGGATAAGGCGGTTTTGCAGACTTCATTTAAATTTTTACCTAAGGTTGTGAATTCCAACAACATTAGTAGAGAAATTGTTGTTCCTTCGTTGTGTCCTAATCCTAAGAATTCTTTGGAAAAATCTTTGCATTCTTTGGATGTGGCAAGAGCTTTGAAATATTATGTTGAAGCTACTAAAGATTTCAGAAAGACTTCTATTCTATTTGTTATCTTTTCTGGTCCTTGGAAAGGTCAGAAAGCTTCTGCTATTTCTTTGGCTTCCTGGTTAAAGCTTTTGATTCATCATGCTTATGTGGAGTCGGGTAAATCCCCGCCTCAGAGGATTACAGCTCATTCTACTAGGTCAGTTTCTACTTCCTGGGCTTTTAAGAATGAAGCTTCTGTTGATCAGATTTGCAAAGCAACAACTTGGTCATCTTTGCATACTTTTACTAAATTCTACCATTTTGATGTTTTTTCTTCTTCAGAAGCAGTTTTTGGTAGAAAAGTTCTTCAGGCAGCTGTTTCAGTTTGATTCTTCTGCTTATAATTTTATTTTTTTCTTTATAAGATTAAAACTTTTTGATTTAGGTTGTGGATTCTTCTTTCAGCGGAATTGGCTGTCTTTACTTTTATCCCTCCCTCTCTAGTGACTCTTGCGTGGAGTTCCACATATTGGGTATTTGCTATCCCATACGTCACTAGCTCATGGACTCTTGCCAATTACATGAAAGAAAACATAATTCATGTAAGAACTTACCTGATAAATTCATTTCTTTCATATTGGCAAGAGTCCATGAGGCCCACCCTTTTTGTGGTGGTTATGAT